>NC_065446.1:177864628-178165419 GCF_917563875.1 Diabrotica virgifera virgifera
TAATTGGCCAATATAATTAAAAGTGCGAATAAAAGTACAGAGCGTAGAAATAGAGGTCGCTTTGCCGAACTTGCACGGTCCCAATTAGGACAATACATTTAGTCCGTTCTTTAACGGTAAAATATTGCAAAATCTCTAAATTTTAAAGAACCGCTTGGATTGACATGAAATTTGGCATACACATAGCTAACAAATCAAAGAAAAAAAGTGATATTGTGCCGATATGTGATTTTGCCCTGGGGGTGGTTTTCACCCCCTCTTGGGGGTGAGAAAATATTCGTCCAAAGAAAGTCAGGAAATAGATAAACTGGCTAATTTTAAGTAACTTTTGTTCTATAGAGTTTTTTCACTAAGTCAATACTTTTCGAGTTATTTGGCAGTGAATATGTTCATTTTTTTCAACAAAATAACCACGCTTTTAGACGGTTTTTCGCAAATAACTCAAATAGTAAGTATTTTGTCGAAAAAACATTCGTAGCAAAAATATAGCGTGTAAAATTTTTTAAAAAATGGTGTATATATCACGTCTCTACACCTACTAGAAGCAGAGTTATAGCTAATGAAAAATAGGTTCATATTCGTCAAATTCCAAATGGAATACTTTAACGTGATATAACCAAAAATGAAGCACATTTCGGGGAAAACTCATTACAACTTATTTAAAGTGTTTAAAAAAAGCTTCATTTTTGTTTTATAAAAAAATTTCTAGCATCAAAATTAAACAAGTTACGCTCAAAATAAAGTTAGTCCCTTTTGGTTTTGGTAAAAAAATCGAGAAAATCACCCCCTAATTAGTGTCTTAAATGAACTTAATCATTACGACTTCACAAGTTTCTTGACTCGTGTATATGTTGTTTATATGATATGTAAGTTTCATCGGTTCAAAGTCCTTATTATTGAAAGGGCTGTAGTTAAAAGGGGTTGAACGAGTCACTGATCACGAAGGTATGCAAATTTAGAAACACCAAATCTTAATCAATTTTTGTCTAACAAAAAAACAAAAGAATACATGATATTCAGAAAAACAAATCTGACTTTTTTTTGTTTTTCGAGATTTTTGGTATCTCTAACAATTTTTAAGTTATTTTGAAAAAAAGCATATTTTTCAAAATTTAAATTTTTAAAAATTTTACTTTGAAACCAAATTTTTTCAAAAATAAGCACTTTGAATCGATGAAACTTACAGATAATATAAACTCAACATAAGTAAAATAATTTGTGGAGCGGTAACGATTAATTTCATTTAAGTTGCTAATTAGGGGGTGGTCTTCCCGATTTTTTTTTGCAAAAACAAAAGGGACCAACTTTATTTTGAGCGTAACTTGCTTAAATTTAATGCTAGAAACTTTTTGTAAAAACAGAAATAAAGCTTTTTTTAAACACTTTAAAAAAGTTATAATGGGTTTTCCCCAAAAAGTGCTTAATTTTTTGGATATTTCACGTCGAAATATTCTATTTGAAATTTGGTGAATATGAATGTATTTTTCATTGGCTATAACTCTGGTTCTACGAGATCCAGAGACCTAACGAGAACACCATTTTTTTACTTTTTTATAAGCTATATTTTTGCTAAGAACGTTTTTTTCGACAAAATACTTACTTTTTGAGTTATTTGCGAAAAACCGTCTAAAAATGTGGTTATTTTGTTGAAAAATGAACATATTCACTCGCAACTCGAAAAGTGTTGACTTGGCGAAAAAGCTCTATAGAACAAAAGTTACTTAAAATTAGTCAGTTTACCCATTTTCGGACTTATTTTGGACATATATTTTTTCACCCCCAAGAGGGGGTGAAAGTCCCCCCAGGGCAAAAGCACACATCGGCACAATATCACTTTTTTTCTTTGACATTATAGCTGTGTGTATGCCAAATTTCATGTCAATCCAAGCGGTTCTTTAAAATTTAGAGCAAAAACCGTGAAAGAATGGACTAATTACAATTTTTACAAACAAGAATTTAGTTGTAAATTGGAGCTGGAGGGTCAGATAATAGAACAAATGATGTGGAGTTTAAATATCTAGGCATCACACTATTTAGCCACGGAAAGCTCGAAACAGAAGTGGAAGATCAAGTGAATAGAGCAAACAGGTTGCCGCAGGTTGCCTGAATGACACAATATGGAGAAATAAAAATATCGGAAAAGAAATGAAAGGCATAATTTACAAACAAAACAGTCATCAGACCAATAATGGCATACGTGGCAGAAACACCACCCGACACAGAGAAGACAAAAAGATTGCTCGAAACAGCGGAGATGAAAACCCTTCGAAAAATCGATGGTAGGACTCTATGGGACAGAGCTAGAAGTACTGATATACGACGGAGATGCAAGGTGGACTACATTAATAACTGGGTAAGAAACAGAAGAATAGAATGGAATGACTACATAAGCCGAATGCCAACAAATAGAGTAGTAAGGACGGCGAGAGACGGTTCCCCAATAGGAAGAAGATCAGAGGGAAGACCACGAAAACGATGGAACGACAACTCACTAGAGACACATTGAAGGAACAGACAGAGTCATGTCCATACAAAAGAAGAAGAAGAATTTAGTTGACAAATTTTCAATTAAATCCTTGATCGTAACCTCTCAACTAAGCCACGGTTTGTTCTTATTCTGTTCAGTGTGGTCCAGATTCGTCTTTATTGATGCCTACTTATCTCTGCTGGTGATACCAATGTGGGAGCGGAGCACAGCAGGCGTGTGAGAGGGATATGCGTCCCAGAACTTATAGCCAGAACATTGGCATGGTCTTGATTGTGTCTGATATTATACGCAAAACCTGTAGTATAGTATAGTTAGTGTGACCAACTAGCCCGAAAAATCCGGGACATGGCCCGAATTACGACGTCGTGTCCCGGCGTCCCGGACAAGGCTTCCGGGCCATCCGAATTTTCAACGTTTTGGTAAAATTCTATTTTGAATACGTTATTCTTCTAAGAATTCACATCAAGTTGAATTGGTGGGACGAAAAAAAGTGGATAATTTCTAGAGTGTAATACTAATATCACATCCAAAACGAGTGCATTTTATATCGTGATATTATAGTTCTACGAAAACCAAAACGGTGGACTTTTTTCGTTTCTTCTTCTTCAGTGCCTTATCCGGTCCGGATGTTGGCGATCATCAAGGCTATCATTGTTTTGTTGACTGCTCTGCGAAACAGCTCCGCGGAGGTTATCCCAAACCATTGTCGGAGGTTTTTCAACCACGAGATACGACGGCGTCCCGGTCCTCTCCTGCCAAATACTTTGCCCTGTATGACGAGTTGAAGAACTCGATATTTTTCTTCGTTCCGCATCACGTGGCCAAGGTACTCAAGCTTACGTTGTTTTACTAAATTAAGCACTTCTTTTTCTTTTGTCATGCGCAGTAGGACCTCAATGTGGTGACATGGTCCACATAAGATATTTTTAGTATCCTCCTGTAGATCCACATCTCGAAGGCTTCAATCTGCTCCAGCAAGTGGCTTGCGTCCGTGTCCACGCTTCAACTCCATACAGTAGCACTGGAAGAACGTAGCACCTCACTATCCGCATCTTGGTTCCCAAACTGAGATCACTGCAGCACAGCAAGGATCTCAGCTTGATAAATGTAGACCGTGTTTTTTCGTTTCTGTATTTTAATTACCGTCTTCTGAAAAAAATGGCCCGATTTTCATTGAAAAGTCCCGGATTTCAGGTATTTTTTTCAGCCGTGTCCCGGATTCGACTGAATTGAAGTTGGTCACACTAAGTATAGTTGATCCAAAAGATGGCATAACCCAGACATCCAAAGTGAAAGTTATCCTTCAACACCAAATTGTTCTATATGGTCCACACAATGTCCAGAAAAAAGTCACACCATTTTAAGCGTCGGGTTTGGGGGGAGAGGGGGGAGAAATCGGTAAATTCGTAGGTTTTTAAGTTTTTCGCCAATATTTCTTAAACTATGCGGTTTAGCATGAACAACCCTCTATACAAAATTGTTCTACATTAAATTTAAAATAAAAAAGGCCCTATGCATAATCTTTCTAAAATGAATGGTTCCAAAGTTACGGAGGTAGTATAATATAACTGGTCCAAAAAAAGGCCTAACCCAAACATCCAAAGTAAAAGTTTTCCTCCACCAAAATGTTCTATATGGTCCACATATTGTTCAGTAAAAAGTTACACCATTTTGAGCGTCCGGTTTGGGAGGGAGATAGGAGAGAAGCCGGTAAATTAGTAGTTTTTTTACGTTTTTCGTCAATATTTCTAAAACTATGCTTTAGCGTAAACAATGTTATATACAAAAATGTTCTACATAAAATTTAAAACAAAAAATGTTCTATACATAATTGTTATAAAATCAACGGTTCCAGAGTTACGGAGGGTGAAAAGTCGAGGTTTTCGATACTTCTTATATATTTTGGGCAATATTTAGGATATAACTATACCAAAAACCCAGACATCCAAAGTGAAAGTTATCCTCCAACACCAAATTGTTCTACATGGTCCACATAATGTTCAGAAAAAAGTCACACCATTTTGAGCGTCGGGTTTGGGGGGCGAGGGGGGAGAAATCGGTAAATATAAAAAGTATCGAAAACCTCCACTTTTCACTTTCCGTAACTATAGAACCGTTGATTTTATAACAATTATGTATAGAACCGTTTTTGTTTTGAATTTTATGTAGAACATTTTTCTACAGAACATTCCTTACGCTAAAGCATAGTTTTAGAAATATTGACGAAAAACCTAAAAAAACTACTAATTTACCGACTTCTCCCCCATCTCCCCCCCAAACCTGACGCTCAAAATAGTGTAACTTTTTACTGAACAATATGTGGACCATATAGAACAATTTGGTGTTGAAGAAAAACTTTTACTTTGGATGTCTGGGTTAGGCCTTTTTTTGGACCAATTATACTATACTACCTCCGTAACTTTGGAACCGTTCATTTTAGAAGGGTTATGCATAGGGCCTTTTTTATTTCAAATTTAATGTAGAACAATTTTGTGTAGAAGGTTGTTCATGCTAAACTGCTTAGTTTTAGAAATATTGACGAAAAACGTAAAAAACTACGAATTTGCAGATTTCTCCCCCCTCTCCCCCCCAAACCCGACGCTCAACTCATGGTGTGACTTTTTTCTGAACATTATGTGGACCATATAGAACAATTTGGTGTTGGAGGATAACTTTCACTTTGGATGTCTGGGTTTGGGTCTAACTATACCATACTACTGGTGTAATTGGGCGTCAACACGTTTGTTGTGCGACCTGTTGAGCCACACCGGTCCACAGTACCCCGTAACGGGATACACGAGTCCAATTAGATCAACTATCGATTGGGACCGTTATCAGAGAGAAGGTAAAGTAAAAAAAACGAAAGGAAACGCTGAACGGAAGAGGAACGTTTAATAAGACTGTGAAATACTGAAAAGTCTTCTAACAACAACGAAAGCAATTATTGATATAGCATCGACAAAGCTGAAAACAAATTTAACCGACCGCGACTCAAAGCATTTAATTCACCCATCATTACAGAAGATGACCAGTGGAATGAGCAAAACATGGCAAAGCAGCTGAATTCGTAAACTAAAAGATGTTTTCTGTATAAAATGTAAATTTCTGAACTAATCTTACCAAACAGAAGTGATTTATAAGAAGACAAAGCCAAAGAAGTCATTTGGCAGAAGAAGAAAAAAGACTATAATAAATTGTAAATAGTATTTGAAATGTACCTATTATAGTCTAAGATACGATATAAGGTAGATCTGCATTGATCTGTTTAATGGAAAATTTTTTGCTCAATTAGAAATCCAATGAAATCAATTAATTTGTGGTCATCTGATTGAATACAACCAATAAAACCAACATTATACTGAAAACAGATCCCATGGGCTGTTTTCACTCAATCATGTAGCTATGGATACCTACATTTCGTTTCATTTCGATTTTGACATTTCAAATATTCAATATTTCAAAATGTCACGATTTGGTTGCAATACTGATGAGAATATTAATGAAACTAACATGTCTGGATCTTCACTAAATTTTTCTAATTGTTCCTTTGTTAATTGCACATTTAAATAAATTGTTTCTGCTCTGAATTTTTTTTCATAACCAGCAAAAAATTTTCTATCCGAATAACCCTCGAACATTGATAAATGCTCAAAAATTTTTTAACAACTTTCTCAAGCTTGTTGCTTACAGGCAACAGACCTCCGCATACGGCGTCGGTCTGTTTCCAAGCAACAAGCTTTCGAAATCTGTTATAAAATTTTTTCGAACAATTATCAATGTCCTTGGGTTATTACTACTGAAAATTTTTTGCTCAATTAGAAATCCAATGAAATCAATTAATTTGTGGTCATCTGATTGAATACAACCAATAAAACCAACATTATACTGAAAACAGATCCCATGGGCTGTTTTCACTCAATCATGTAGCTATGGATACCTACATTTCGTTTCATTTCGATTTTGACATTTCAAATATTCAATATTTCAAAATGTCACGATTTGGTTGCAATACTGATGAGAATATTAATGAAACTAACATGTCTGGATCTTCACTAAATTTTTCTAATTGTTCCTTTGTTAATTGCACATTTAAATAAATTGTTTCTGCTCTGAATTTTTTTTCATAACCAGCAAAAAATTTTCTATCCGAATAACCCTCGAACATTGATAAATGCTCAAAAATTTTTTAACAACTTTCTCAAGCTTGTTGCTTACAGGCAACAGACCTCCGCATACGGCGTCGGTCTGTTTCCAAGCAACAAGCTTTCGAAATCTGTTATAAAATTTTTTCGAACAATTATCAATGTCCTTGGGTTATTACTACTGAAAATTTTTTGCTCAATTAGAAATCCAATGAAATCAATTAATTTGTGGTCATCTGATTGAATACAACCAATAAAACCAACATTATACTGAAAACAGATCCCATGGGCTGTTTTCACTCAATCATGTAGCTATGGATACCTACATTTCGTTTCATTTCGATTTTGACATTTCAAATATTCAATATTTCAAAATGTCACGATTTGGTTGCAATACTGATGAGAATATTAATGAAACTAACATGTCTGGATCTTCACTAAATTTTTCTAATTGTTCCTTTGTTAATTGCACATTTAAATAAATTGTTTCTGCTCTGAATTTTTTTTCATAACCAGCAAAAAATTTTCTATCCGAATAACCCTCGAACATTGATAAATGCTCAAAAATTTTTTAACAACTTTCTCAAGCTTGTTGCTTACAGGCAACAGACCTCCGCATACGGCGTCGGTCTGTTTCCAAGCAACAAGCTTTCGAAATCTGTTATAAAATTTTTTCAAACAATTATCAATGTCCTTGGGTTATTACTACTGAAAATTTTTTGCTCAATTAGAAATCCAATGAAATCAATTAATTTGTGGTCATCTGATTGAATACAACCAATAAAACCAACATTATACTGAAAACAGATCCCATGGGCTGTTTTCACTCAATCATGTAGCTATGGATACCTACATTTCGTTTCATTTCGATTTTGACATTTCAAATATTCAATATTTCAAAATGTCATGATTTGGTTGTAATACTGATGAGAATATTAATGAAATTATCGAATCAAATATACCAAAGTATACTGTTTACAGTAAAAAAGTATGGAAAGCGTTTATGGACTTTTGCAATGATAGAAAATATGAATTAGATGGAAATCGGACGGTGGAAGAATTGGCGTCGATTTTAAAGGATTGGGCTGTGAACATGAGAAGAAAAGATGTACAGAGTTTAAAGAAGCTACTGTCAAAACCATGTGGAACCTAACAAGTAAGCTTTTACAAGAAAAGTATTATAAGGAAATGAAAGTTATTATTGACCCATTCAAAAGATGTCTGGATCTTCATTAAATTTTTCTAATTGTTCCTTTGTTAATTGCACATTTAAATAAATTTTTTCTGCTCTGTATTTTTTTTTTTCATAACCAGCAAAAAATTTTCTATCCGAATAACCCTCGAACATTGATAAATGCTCAAAAATTTTTTAACAACTTTCTCAAGCTTGTTGCTTACAGGCAACAGACCTCCGCCTACGGCGTCGGTCTGTTTCCAAGCAACAAGCTTTCGAAATCTGTTATAAAATTTTTTCGAACAATTATCAATGTCCTTGGGTTATTACTACTGATAACAACTATTGGATATGTCATTTGGTATGTTAACATTTTAAAAAACTAAGGGTGCCGATCTGATTGTGTTCTGACCATAGTTAATTAATAATTAAAAAATTACTTTTATCTACTCTATGTCATATTATGTACATATAAGCTAAACATATTATGTACATATAAGTTTTTAGTTTGTGAAAACTGTCATTATAGATAGCAGTGCGTGAAGTGTTTAAAGTGTGCGTGAAGTAACAATGTATTTTAAATGGGACTTACTTTTTCGCACTGTTTTTGACAGACTTTCATATAATCAAATATCCTTAACTTTCGCGTTGTCATGGTGATGACATAATGAGCAATAAATTACGACAAAAGTTTTGACAGTTTTGTGGTTTGAAAGAAGTTATAATTTTTAAATGTCAAAGTTCTAAAAACTGTAGAATAGAAATAAATGCCAGTGACGAAGAGTTACAGTTTTTTATTTGTTTCTCGTAGATAAAATATTGTATGAAACTGTGCGTGAAGTACTTTTTGCGAACTTAGGCGATGTATAGCACTCGCTCATGCTCTAAACATCGCGTGCGTTCGGAGAAAGCATACTTCACGAACTGTTTCATAAATAACTATTTTTATAAATCCAAAAAAAATTCGGACAGGGTAGATAATATTATTTTAGATTTTTTGGATTATTAGAAACAAAGACGGTCTTTTGTAATTTTTCTTTTAAATTGATCGTTTTCGAGATATGAACAATTTAAAAATGAAAAAAGGACGAAAGATGACGATTTTCAAGGCTCAAAAACATAAGTAAAAAATATCAGTTTTGAAATTACGAAGCGCCTAAATTCAAATTCAAAGCACTATTTTTGACTTATGTATTTTATTTTAAAACATTGTTTTTAGTTGTTAATGCAACCCGATCGCCCGTCTTCCTCATTAACAATTAAAAAAGTATATTTTAGGTAAAACATGGCAAAAATTATTGTCACGACCTGATAGAAGGTTTAAACTTGAATTTAGGTACTTACTTGATGATTACAAAAATAATATTTTTTACTTGGGTTTATCAGCCTTGAAAATAATATTTTTTTTAATTTTAAATTGTTTATAACTCGAAAACGATCAACGAGAAACATTACAAAAGACCCTTTTTGATTAGAACCGTCCAAAAAATCTGAAATAATATCTTCCCGGGTCGAAGTTTTTTTAATTTATACAAAAAAGTCATTTTTTAATTATTAATTAATTATAGTTAGGACAAAATTAGACGGGTACCCCTTGTTTTTTTATAATTATTGTTAACAGACTAAATTACATATGAAATAATTTTTCTCCATTAAACAGATTGGCGCAGATCGACCTTCTATCTGAATTACTTCTATCTAGATATCGGATCCTCTACTATAATAAACTTTTTTATTTTTTTATACAGCTTGTTCAACGATAGGATCTTGCAAGGATCTGTTGTTATTCTGAGGCTGCGGACGCATAGCAAGGCCTTCTATATTGAAGAAAGTTGCTCTTACCATTTCTATCTCTATTCTTATTTTTAGGTCTCGGTCTAGGTTATCGATCTAGGTATGTTATCCGGTAGCCCAAGTATTTGAATTTTGTCACTTGTTGCTTGCCATAGATAATTTGTTTTTTGGGTTTTTAGCCTATGACCGTGATCTTGGTTCTAGTCGTTGCCTTCTCTAATTAGTTTGTTTGGTAGAAGTTGGAGGTCGTCTGCGTCAGCTTCTAACACAGCTACGTCGCGGTCATCATTGCATACGGGTTTACCATTTACTTTTATGTTTAGTTTGCATAATCTAATTTTCATTGAAAGATTCCTAATACTCACATCATTTTAGGCTATCAAAATTCCCACAATCATATACGGGAATTACCGAAAACCAATGCTAGAGGTAAGATAGTGGAAAGTATTATGGCTTTTTAAAATATAAACTTGTGTGACGCTATTTCTAGGCCGCTCACGACCTGGCCTATTTCCTTCCGAACCTTCTCGAACCCGCCAGAGAACACCATTCCTTTCCACGGAGTCGGTATTTACCAGGGATACCGAAGTATAATATAAGAACGAGAAATTCGTTTAGCAGGCCAGTCAGTTATCGACGCATAATATTTATATTTCGAATTAAAATGTATTAGTTATTGGAATTATTATGTTTTAGTTAGTAAAATAATAAATTTGAGATTGTAAATAAATTAGATGTGTTAGTTTGAGTTATTTGTAAGTAGTATTAAATAAATTAAATAAGTGTTGTAAAATAAAATAATATAAAGTAAGTCTTCCTTTATTTATAAAAAAAAAATTAGTGCCTAAAAACATAAATAATAAAATGGTAAAGTCAATCGAGTAAAAATACTACACTTGCTAAACAGCGATAGGTCTACTAAATTCAATATTCAAACAGATTGTCTTCTTCTTCTTGATGTGCCTATTCGTGACGAATGTTGGCGATCATCATGGCAATCTTTATCTTATCTACAGCAGAGCGGAAAAGCTGCGCATATGTTGTGTTGAACCAGGTTCTGAGGTTCTTCAACCAGGATGTTCTTCTTCTTTCTGGACCTCGCTTTCCAAATACTTTTTCTTGCAGAATGGCATGTATAAGGGTATCTCTGGGTTTATTGCGCATAATGTGTCCGAAGTATTAGAACTTGAGATTTGATGGTGGTCAGTACCTCTCGGTTCTTCTTAATTCTTCTGAGGACCTCCTCTTTTGTGTCTCGGTCAGTCCACGGGATTTTAAGTATTCTAGCATATCTCTCTCTCTCTCTCTCTTCAATCCTGACCCCCCCGGAGGGAGTGTAGTGGTCGACGTGATGTCGTGTATTGTCCGTCTCCAAAGATCTCTGTCTCTGGTCATTTCTTTTAATTCATGCATAGGTCTTTTGCATATTCCTGTAATCTGATCGATCCATCTTGTTGGGGATCTTCCTCGTGATCTTCGGCCTTCCACCTTTCCTTGTATAATGAGTCTTTTCATGTTTTCTGTGTTGGCTCTCATAACATGTCCAAAGTATTTTAATTGTTGGAGATGGACTTTACTGGAGAGCCGTTATCTAACTTTTAGCTCTCTTAAAATCGAATTATTTGTTCTATGGTCGGTTCAAGGAATTCGTAGCATTCGTCTCCAACAGAACATTTCAGTGGCGTCTATCTTTCTTCTTTCCGAATTTCTCAGGATCCAAGATTCACATCCGTAAGTCAGTATTGGGAATATTAAGCAGTTGATCAACCTCATCTTTAACGCTCTTGAAATTTGACAGTCCTTCCATATTGTGGTCATTTTTGCTGTGGCGACTTTTGCTAGATCACATCTACGTTTTATTTCCTCCTGTAGTGACCCTGTGTTTGTGATTAATGATCCCAGATATAAGTATGAGTTCACAACCTCAAACCGATCAATTGTGGTTATATGTGGATGATTGTTATGTAGTCTATCCACTATCATGATCTTTGTCTTTGCTATGTTTAATTGCAGACCAAATATTTGACTTTCGTTTTCAACCAGTCGTATAAGATCAATCAGCTCTGCTTGACTATTTGCAAGAAGGGCTGTGTCATCTGCGAAACGTAGGTTGTTTATTTTATGACCATTTATTGAGATGCCTTTTTCCCATCCTTCAAGTGCTCTTCTCATAATATGCTCTCCATATATATTGAATAATTGTGGCGATAGTATACATCCCTGTCTGACACCCCGTTCTGGATGAAATTCGCTTGAAAGTGTGTCAAGCACTTTAACTGATCCAGTAGTGTGTTCGTATAGTTCAGTTATAAGCGAAATAAGGTGTTGGGGTACGCCCACTTCTTTTAGTATTTGCCATAAGTGTCTCCACTTGACCCTGTCGAACGCCTTACGATAATCTATAAAGCATATGTACAGTGGATTATTGAATTCCCTAGATTTTTCGATTATCTGTCTTATATTTAACAGGTGTTCTCTAGTACCCCTACCTTTGGTAAATCCAGTTTGCTCTTGTGGAATTTCTCTTTGAAGGAATGTTTTTAGTCTCTCGTTGATTATATGTAGCATTATTTTACTGGCATGTGATATAAGAGAAATAGTTCTATAATTGTCGCATTTATGGAAGCTGCCTTTTTTATGAATTGTGGTTATTGTAGATTTTGTCCAGTCTTCAGGCCATTGTTTTGAATGCCATATTTGGTTACAGAGTAGATGAAGTAGTTTTACGCCAGTTTCTTCTGTGGCTTTGAGCATTTCTGTTGTTATCATATCTGGACCTGGTGCTTTATTATATTTGAGCTTACTGATCGCGAGTCTTACTTCATTTTCAAGTATATCAGGTTCTTCTTCCACCTTGTCAGAGATTTGGTTAACAGGTTCTTGGCGTTGAGCATCTTTATATAAGTCCCTGCAATACGATCTCCATGTCTCTGCTATATCTCCTCTGTTTGTTCTCAGAGTTCCAGTGTTGTCTTCAATGGCCCAAGTTCTGGCTTTAAAGTCTCTTGTTAAGTAGCGTATTTTTCTAAATAGATCTCTCGGCTGATTATTCTGATCATGTCTCTCAATTTCTTTGCATATACCCTGGTAGTATTGGTTTTTGTCTGTCTTGCATCTTCGTTTTATTTCTCTATTGAGGTTTCTTAAACTAGCTTTTTCCCTTTCAATATGCACGCCACTTTGACAAAGATTTCTTCTATTCTCAATTATTTGAAAGGTTTCATCTGTTATCCAGTGTTTCCGTTTCACAGGATTATTTATCTTTGGATGATCAATTGGTGTTGTTACACAATGTTTAAAAGTCTCCCATATTTCTTGTGATGTTCCGTTACGAATAGAGAGCATTATTTTCTGTACTTCCTGGAGAAGGTCGTCCTTTCTGAGTTCTATCCTATTTGTCTCTTTTCGTTTGTTGGGCGCTTTAAGTTTAAGCTTTACTTTAGCTACGAGTACAGTATGATCGGATCCGTATATGGCCCCTGGATATGATCTGACTGTTTGAATTGACGATCTCCAGCGAATATTGGTAAGGATGTAATCTATTTGATTTCTATACCTATCTCCAGGACTTTTCCAAGTATAAAGTCGACGTACATGGTGTTTAAATCGAGTATTCATGATAGAATAATTGTTTGTGATAGCAAACTCGATTAAACGGTCACCTCTTTCGTTTCTCTGGCCTATACCGAACTTCCCCATTATGTCGTCATTCTGTGTAGTGTTGCCAACTTTTGCATTGAAGTCGCCACATATTAAAGTAAGCTCTTTATTTGGTATGTTGGCGATTGTCATTTCCAGTTTTTCGTAGAACTCCTCGATCTTTATGTCATCTGATGTGCTGGTTGGCGCATAAACTTGTATGATATTAAGTTTATGTGGTTTGCCTTCCAGTTTAAGGAGAACTATCCTATCATTCACAGCTTTAAATTCGACGACAGACTTTTGTAATCTTGGTGAGATCAGAATGGCAACACCTGTATAGTTCTGGGTCTCAGCACCAGAGAAGTAAATATAATTGCCATTATGTGTTCTGAAATGGCCCTCTCCTAACCAATGAGTTTCAGCTAGTCCAGAGATTTCTATATTGTATCTTGCTAGCTCGTTTTAAATAATTGCTAGCTTACCTGTGATCGTCTTTAGCCCTTGTACGTTCCATGTACCGACCTTCAATATCTGTCTGAGTTTCAATTTTTCTTTTTGCAGACCAGTAGCTGAATTTCCACACGATGCCTGGTCATTAACATTTGCGTGGCCGGTGGCCAATTTTGCACTACTTGACCCGGACTCAAGGTAGCGCCGGTCGTCAACCGGGCTGCGTGACAACATCCGAGGCACTTCATTCGACGACATCGCGCATAACTTTCTTGGGAATGATTATGCAATGGTTTCCCCTGCCCTATTGCATCGCAGTATCACATCCTTTCTGCTGGTACAGCTCCGCTTGTGATAATCCAATGATAAGCCGGTTCAGGATAATTTCCTATACGCCCTAACTTGGTACTGACGGTCGCTGCTGCCCTCCGTCAGGAACGTTTATCGACCTTCCGGTCAAAGTTTATATATTCAATTCTAGTATATAGCCACATATCAAATGCTTCAAATTTTCTGCACATATCTTCGTTCAAGATCCACGATTCAACACCATAAAAAAGGACACAGAAGACGCTCATCGCAGCATTCTTAGTTTTATACCAAGAGAGAGGTTGTGGCTCTTGAAGAAAGCCCACATTCGGTTGAAGGTGGACCTAGCTTTTCCAATGCGCGCTCTTATCTCTTGGTTGTTGGTCCATTATTCATTTATTATGATGCCGAATTACCAGCGCCGGATAAAGGGGCGGGCGAGCCGGGGCGCCAAATTTTGAGGGACGCTGATATAAAAATAAAATATTTTATATACTAACTTTTGAACATTTTTCATAATATGATTCAATAAGTCTAACATTATTTAATTTAAAAGAAAATTATTTCTATATATAGTCAGAATTCATAACTCAAAACAAGTAATTGGACTTCGTAAGTCCTAGGTTTTCACCCAAAGTAATCGAAAGTAGAACTGGAAGACGATATTTGAATTTTACGTGTAACTTTGCGTGGATTGATACACGAATTTACTAATTTTGAGTCATTTTTACTAAACTTTGACATTTGTCACCTCATTTGTAATTCTACCCGGTGCAATGGCGGAGGAGTTATGTTGGCGGTCGTACGGACCGACAGAAAGATTGCCTAGGTCAAATATCTCACCTTTAGAACCATCCTTGGATTATAAGCTTTCATTTGACACGTCATTTATCATTCTAGCTGGTATAATGACGGAGGAGTTATATTCGCGGTCGGACGGACCGACGGACAGACCGCCTAGGTCAAATATCTCACCTTTAGTACTATCCTTGGATTATCAGCTTTCATTTGACACCTCATTTGTCATTCTACCTGGTATAATGACGGAGAAGTTATATTCGCGGTCGTACGGACCGACGGAAAGACAGCCTAGGTCAAATATCTCACCTTTAGTACCATCCTTGGATCATAAGCTTTCATTTGACACCTCATTTATCATTCAAGCTGGTATAATGATGGAGGAGTTATATTCGCGGTCGTACGGACCGACGGAAAGACAGCCTAGGTCAAATATCTCACCTTTAGTACCATCCTTGGATTATAAGCTTTCATTTGACACCTCATTTGTCATTCTACCTGGTATATCTCAAATACCTGGTTCTACCTGGTCAAATATCTCACCTTTAGTACCATCCTTGGATTATCAGCTTTCAGTTGACACCTCATTTGTCATTCTAGCTGGTATATTGACGGAGGAGTTGTGATTACAGACAGACGGACGGACAGACGGACGGGGATAATACAAAGTTTTCACATTTTTTCAAAATTGGGTGAAAACAATAAAGATTAATAGATTAACCAAAGCCCACTATTAAAAATAATGAAACCTAAGAATTGTTATGGCTTGTATCTTGTATCATACATACAAAGTTAATGCAGACTGCATTGCAGACGATCCAAAAAGTTTGTTCATTTTTTTTAAAGGTCATTTTTTGTCACGTATAACGTATAACGTATGTTAGATATTGATTGTAGAATTAATGAATTTTTATTCTTTTTATGTTATATAGATTTAGGTAAGTTGCTATCTACGCAATAAAAAAATAATAAATGAATAATTAATTTTATGGTAGGAAATCATAATATTCAATCGCACATTTTCATGAGGTAAACGACGAAAATTTTGAACATCTGAAGTGATTTTTTAAAATTATTATTATTATAGGTCTTAGTAATTACATTATTTTCCTATTCTTTCATTGTAAAGTGATTTATTTATTGTTTAAATTTTTTTTACCAAACTATGACTATTGACGATTAGGAATGATAAGTTCTTCTTTGCATGAACCTTTGCAGAAACCTATTTTGAGTACTTTGTAAGCATTAAGATGTTTTATTTTTGCAAAAAAACGGCGCGTCGTATGAAAAAAGGGTAGACGTTTTGTCACAAATTGAACGAGGAATTCTAAAATGATTTTTTTTAATATCTCAGTGGCCTACTATTTTTTTAATTTAGACCATTACCCGTATGCGCGCCAATGATGGAAATAAAATGCTTATATCAAAAAATGGGCAAAGAAAGATTCCAACACCTCGTTTCTCGGAAATGCGTTTATAGAACAAACTTTCATTATTTTTTCATGTAGAAAATTGCTCATTAAAGTTTGTAGCACTTTTTAGAAACACCCTGCATCCTTTCTAAGGATTTCCACAGTTTTCAGTGTATTCAGTTCTTTCTGTTTTGCCAGTCACCTTCCCGCAGATTTCTTCTTTACATTGCTTCGTCCACTTCATTGCTGAAAGATCTTCGGGGTCTGCCTCTCTTTCGTCTTCCTATTGGGTTCCGCTCTGTTATTCTGTTTATCCAACGTTTTTTGTTTGCTCTTCTCAGTGCCAATACCAGGTTAATTGCTTCTGTTATATGTAGTATATTTTATCTGAGTTCATCCCCATTATTTTCTTAATGTCTTTGTTATTTATTCTATCTATTTTTGTTACTCTGCAGCTTCGCCTGAGGAATTTCATCTCTGTTACTCTTATTGTGTTTTTGGTTTTCTTATTTATTATACAATTTTCACACCCATACATAAGTCAGGATACTTCTTGTAATAGAAGTTCAATGTTTGAAGAGGCACTTCGATGTCTTTCTTTCATTGCTTTCCATAGACTTGGTTCTAGGTATCAAGTCACTGGCTTACTCATTATATAGGGTGTCCCAAAAGTAGCGGAACGGTCGAATATTTCGCAAGATAAACATCGGATCGAAAAACTGAAAAATACATGTTCAATGATTTTCAAAAATCTATCAAATAACACTAAACACGACCCCCCACTCCACCCCCTAGAGGTAGAGTGGGGGGTAAATTAAAAATCTTAAATAGAAACCCCCAGTTTTTATTGCAGATTTGGATTCCTTACGTAAAAGTAAGCAACTTTTATTTCGAGGCATTTGTTTCGAGGCATTTTTTCGAACTGTGGATAGATGGCGCTATAATTATGGGAGAAACGATTTATCCTGATAACATACGTAAATTATAGAAACGGTCTAATATCTCGAGAAATACACTTCCAAATGAAAGACAAAAAACACGTATTTAATATTTTTCAATAAACCTATCGAATACCACCAAACATAACCCTTCAACCTATCCCCGCGAGGTGGGGGGGGGGGGGTAACTTTAAAATCTTAAATAGCAATCCCCACTTTTTATACCAGATTCTGATTCATCATGAAAAATTAAGCAACATTTATTCAAAACATTTTTTAAAATTGCTGATAGATGGCGCTAATAAATCGTATTTTTCCAATTAAAGCGCCATCTATTAACAATTTTAAAAAATGTTTAAAATAAATGTTGCTTAATTTTTAATGACGAATCCGAATCTGCAATAAAAAGTGGGGGTTGCTATTTAAGATTTTAAAGTTACCCCCCACCCTACCTCCAGGGGTTGGGTTGGAGGGTCATGTTTAGTGTTATTCGATAGGTTTTCAAAAAATATTAACATCCTGTTTTTTGGTTTCTCATTTGGAAGTGTATTTCTCGAGATATTAGACCGTTTCCATAATTTACCTATGGTATCAGGATAAATCGTTTTTCCCAATTATAGCGCCATCTATCCACTGTTCGAAAAAATGTTTTGAATAAAAGTTCTTTACTTTTACGTAACGAATATAAATCTATAAGAAAAACTGGGTGTTTCCATTTGAGATTTTAAAGTTACCCCCCACTCCACCTCCAGGGGGTGTAGTGGGGGTTGGTGTTTGGTGTCTTTGGATAGATTTTTGAAAATGATTCAACAGGTATTTTTCAGTTTTTCGACCCGAAGTTTAGTTCGCGAAATATTCGACTGTTCCACTACTTTTGGGACACCTTGTTAATCAATGATTTTCAATTGAATTTAGATGATTGTAGATGCCAAGGATATGACAACGGCTCTAACATGAAGGAAAAAAAAAAAAGGTGTACAAGCTCGTGTTTGCAAGGAATATTCTCGTGTTTTTTTTATACCATGTGGATACCAACCGGCCCTCGGAATTAGTTGTAGTTTGTAGTGCTTCATTCTTTCTGCAGGGGTTTGGTTGACGTAGAGTTGACCTTCTGTTATCTTTTTCTTGCTAATAATCATAGACGTTGCCTTCTTTAGGTTTATAATGAGTCCGTATTGTTGTTAAACACATAAAATCAATCAACCAATAATACTAGGTTGTTCAACAAGTTTTGCAGTTCGATAAGAGAGGGCGTTGCTACCAGCATAATTTTCTTTTGTTATGTTGGTACACTCTTCATATGAAGTTTGTGAAGTTTCATTTCAATCTGTCAATTCATTTTTTGTTTAAAAGCCATTTAGTATCGATGTGTCACAGTATTTTTTACAATAGAAATAATCGAATATCCTGCCTGCAGTGATTGAATTTTTATTTTTGGAAGGTTTAAAAGCAAAGGTTTATTAACGAATGTTGAAAATATATAAGGACTCTTTGCCTTTAATTATTACAGTAGAAAGATGAGTTGCTGAATTTGACCTTTAACTACCCGCGCATCAAGTTAGAACAGAGGTCGGCAACGCGGCGCCCGCGGGCGCCACTGCGCCCTTCAATATATTTTAATGCGCCCTTAAACTATTGTTAATTTCGGCAAGAAATTCAAAACGTATATTTTTTATACGTTTATATTTATACAGTGCTAGTCAAAAGTCCGTACCCCCCCTCGTAACTTTTGAACGGTTATACTTATAATAGTGAAATTTGGAGGAAGGAAATGAACTGACGTATGCTTCTTAACTAGTCATGACAGGTGACGTAAAAGTGACAGATGACTTTACAGCGCCACTGTGACAGATAATTTTAAATGGTACCCTATGGTAAGCGATACCTCGTTTGATAGGTATTGAAAATACCCATTCAGCTATACTAATTTTGTTTAAGTTTAAACTCATTTGTATGAATAAATGAAATAATATAAAATTGTAGTTTCGCATTTAATTAATAAAAATTCAAACCTCCGCCTATGGTTACTTGTCAAAAAGGTTGACGTTGACGTAAAAACTACTAGAGAGCTGAAAAATGTCAACTTTTTTGACAAAATAACCATGGGCGGACATTTGAATTTTTAATAATTAAATGCGAAACTACAAAGTTATATTTATTTCATTTATTCACCAAAATCAAAATCAAATTAAACCCAAAAAAATTAGTATGACTGAATAGGTATTATCAATACCTTTCAAATGAGGTGTCACTTGCCATAAGGTCCCATTTAAAATGATCTGTCACAGTGGCGCTGTAAAGTCATCTGTCACTATTACGTCACCTGTCATGACTAGTTAAGAAGCGTACGTCCGTTTATTTCCTCCCTCCAAATTTCACTATTATATGTATAACCGTTCAAAAGATACGAGGGGGGGTACGGACTTTTGACTAGCACTGTATATTTGTTAGGTCAAAAAATAGTTGGCGCCCGCCATGAATTTTTAATTTAGTATTTCACTCTTTACTTTAAAAACGTTGCCGACCTCTGAGTTAGAACATAACTACACGCGTTGCGTACTTTATACGCCACAAGAAAATACACTTAAAAACAGCGAATTTGTTTAATTTTTTTTGAAAAACTACACTTAGTTGTTTGTCAGCATCAGCGAATACTTGGAGTTCCTTCTCAGTAAATTAAATGGTATATAAATGGATTCCATGGTAAATAAAATTAATAATAAAAATTTTTTTGAAATGTGGTTTTTTACATAAGAAAAAGTATTGTTTATAAAGAAAAATGTATTTTGTGCCATAATGACTAAATAACAATTGATATATGTATTTATATTACTACATATATTACTATTATCGTGGCGTATATTGTCCACCACCGGAAACAACAAATAATAAACTGTAAATTACGATCTTCCCAGAACGCCGATTATAACGAAACTAAAACCAATTATGTATTGTAAAGCATATTCCAGTGATAGGTTAGAGAGATAAACAAGGTCAAAAATTAAATTTTTAAATATATTTGCAGTAGAATTCTTATATCTGGCGTACAAAATACGCCAGCGCGTGTAGTTAAAGGTTGAACGTACTAGTACAAGCCTTGAATACTATGCACGTCAAGGACCTCAAAAGACAGCAACAATAGCAGAAATCGTTGAAGAAATACAGGATATGGTATTGAAAACTTGTCGACCAACTGAAAGTGATTAGTAGAATCTCTAGGCATCTCATTGGAAAGTGTAAGTAATAATATTGGCTGAAGTATTGGGTTTCAAAACGTTGTGTTCACAAAGGGTGCCGCATTCGCTAACAACGGAACACAAACACATTCAAATGCGACTTTCTCAACAACATTTTGAGCGTTTTTGAAAGGATAAAGTAGATTTTGTGCCTCGATTCACCACAATGGACGAGACTTGGTCTATCACCATGATCCTGATTCAAAACAAGAGCCTAAAGAGTGGTAGAACCTGGTTTTTCGGCTCCGAAACGAGTTCGTGTCCATAAATTGACCAAGAAGATTTTAGCATCAGTTTTTGGGATGTGAGAGGAATTTTTTTATGGATTACTTGCAAATTGATAAAAGAATAAATTCTAGATATTATTGTAACCTTTTGGACCAGTTGAAGGAAAAAAATCTTGAAAAAAGACCCGGTTTGCAAAAGAAAAAAATCCTTTTTCATCAGGACCATGCACCGTGCCATATGAGCATTTTACCAATGGCTAAATTTCGAATTGTTGGAGTTGGAGCATCCATAGTATTAAGCAAATGTGGCTCCTAGCGACTGGAGAGCGTTTATCATCAAATAATGAGTACATAACAGCTGTCGAAGCGTATTTTGCAGCTCTTCCAGATTCTCCCTTCAGGGATGGAATTTATGAATTGGAATCTCGTTGGAACAAATCTATCTACTGATGTTCAGAGAGACTATTTCTCTCTCCTGTAGTTTTCCCATTACTGAGGATCGAGATTTCTTCCAATATTCCTAACAATGTTTCTCCATTGGTCTCTATCTTCAGCTGCTCTAAGAGCTTCGCAAAATGAGTTTCCAGCTGAATGCTTTATTTGGTCAGACCATCTAGTTGGTGATCGTCCTCTTGATCTTCTCCCCGGAACGTTTCCAGAAACAATTAATCTCACCAAACTGTCGTCACCTCTGCGAACCACGTGACCAAAGAATTGCAGAGACTATATTGAATAATAAAGTGTGTTCCGAATCATAAAATTGTGTTTTTCTTATCGAAACGAAAAACTTATTGAACAACCTAGTATATTTGTGGGATTTAACCGTATCTCCGACTCTATAATGAGACGAGCACCCAAACCAGCATAATATATAATATCATATAAAATAACTTTAGTCTGGGCAGATTATCGGCGAATAGGCCATTTTTGGGAAAAGTTATTTACCAGCAATTTTATTGCTGAAATCGAATCTTATGATTGTATACAGTGATGAGCGAGTTAATAACCGGCAAAATAGCACAAAAGATGGGAACGTATTAAGTTGTGAGATAAAAAGAAATGAAACTAATCGAGTTGAGAAATTTAGCGACATTAACCTATAAAATTACATTATAATGATTGTTTCCAACCTTTAGACGTATCCCACGAGTGTGGCAACTACCACTGTCATAGTGACAGTTTTAGTTGACATGCTCCTCTGATATGGGTAAAAGTGGGAAACAATCAATATAATGTAAATTTATTGGTTAATATCGCTAAACCCAACTCGACTACTTTCATTTCTTTTTATCTTACAACTTAATACACGTTTTCCATCTTTTGTGCTATTTTGAGAGCCATTTCATGGTACTGAAAGCCAATGTACATAAAATACTTAGACATAGTATGGAAGTAATCAAATCAACATTAGTTCCACTTGGACCGCTTTCAAAAGAAGCTCAAGAAGCAGGGAACAAAGATTGCCACAAGTTCCGGAAGAAATACACCAGAAGCTGTTCACGTATTGCCACAACTACAGATTTACTTTCAATGTTGATCATACCATCTGTTCCACTGATAAATAGCATCAGGGAAATTCTAAACAAAAAAGCTGGTCAATTGTACCCAGAGGTTTTAAAGTTGATTATAGCTCCTACAGTAGAGTCTCAACCTCTGTCCGGTCTACTTCAAAATCAGACGAATATTTATTTATATATTTATGTATTTGTATTTATAATGTATTAAATATAGAAAAACTTTTGTTTTTAATTTTTTATTTATTTTCTAGGCTTCTAGACCTCTCTGATTCAGTTTTTAACTAATAAAAATGATTTATTTTATTATAAAATTATATTATTGCTCGATACAAATGTAAATATAATTTTGTCCACCTAGCTTGTTCTAATCGACACACTGTGCGACCTCAGGAATATTTTAAAATTATAAACAATTTCTTGGCGTATAAACAAATAGAATACCTCGGGAAATATTTAATTAAATTAAATCATGAAAACGCTATTGGAAAAAAAGCGACAGGACGCTTCTTTTAAAATAAAAAACGTTTAATTGTGATGAGTGGTTCCTGAGATACAACCGGTCAAAGTTCACCGACATTTACGGCATCATAATTTTCGAACCATCGCCTTTTTATTTCGGTCTTCTTTCTCCACAGCAATGTTCATAACTTTAAAATACTCATAACATATATTATTATAATAAAAACTATCGATATTACGAGTGAAAATTGCCAAAAATAGCAAAATTCCAATCAAAAATTAGGTTGGAGAAAATGTAATCTCAAAGTTCAAAATCGGTATACGTTAAAAAAATGCATTTTCTCGACTGCCTATGGAGAAATTTTCTTCATTCTTTTTTTGTTCCCAAGTAACACGAGTAGAGCCGTCTAACTAACGCATTATTAAATGTCAAAGTTGCTTTTCTTTTGTTATGATAAATTTATTTATTTATTATAACAAAATGTTTTAATTTGTTTAAATAAAGATTGGTTAAATAATTATACAGCTTTCAAATGAGAATATTTGTGTTTTTAACGTTACAAGGTACACTTGCAGTAAGTTTATCTAAAAAAAGTCTACAACTGGAAAAAATATGTAGTTTTCTGTTCTTATAAATAAATTAATCTATTATAACAAAACAAAAGCAAGTTTGACATTATTTAATAATGCGTTAGTTAGATGGCTCTACTCGAGTTACTTGGGAACAAAAAAAGAATGAAGAAAATTGCTCCATGGGAAGCCGAGAAAATGAATTTTTTTAACGTATACCGATTTTGAATTTTGAGATTATATTTCCTCCAACCTAATTTTTGATTGGAATTTTGTTATTTTTGGCAATTTTCACTCGTAATATTGATAGTTTTTATTATAATAATATATGTTATGAGTATTTTAAAGATATAAACATTGGTGTGGAGAAGGAAGACCGAAATAAAAAGGTGATGGTTCGAAAATTATGAGGCTATTGTTTATATCTTTGCCGTAAATGCCGCTCAACTTTGACCGGTTGTATCTCAAGAACCGCTCATCACAATTAACCGTTTTTTCTTTTAAAAGAAGCGTTCTACCGCTTTTTTTTTTCAATACCGTTTTCATGATGTAATTTAATACTTCCCGAGATATTCTATTTGTTTATAAGTCAAAAAATTGTTTATAACTTTAAAATATTCCTGAGGCCGCTTAAATAGTCCAATTTCAATTCTGTAAAATATATTAGATAGGTACAGTATCTTTTTATACAAAAATCATAGTTATTCTTATGTATTATAATTATTGTGGTTATTATAGCGATCGTAAATTTTTAAATAACAATTCAATTGTTGCTAAACTGTTCATTCAATTTCCATCGGCGTCTGGAATTATAATCTATACGAAAAGGGCTTTTATATTACCAAGTTATTTAATTATTGATAAACAATTACCTATCTAAAATTTTAGTTCCAAATTAAAGATTTTGTTGGAAAAACCCGCATTTTCCGGGGAAAATTTTTGTCGAAGTAAATCGGGAAAAACACGTCTCTATGCAGAATTTAATTACGGTGAATTTTTATTTGAGTATTTTTGGTGTAAAGTTAAAATCTTTGGAGTTATAGAGCAAAAATTGAAAAAAAACACGATTTTCGGGCGCCATTTTGTTTATAAAAAAATTAGCACAGTATCTACGGATTTTGCATACCTAAAACCTAAGCTATTATTAATATACACAATCATAAGATTCGATTCCAGCCATAAAATTGGTGGTAAATAACTTTTCCTTGTATTTTGCTAATTAGCCCAGAGTACTTTGAATGCGTCTAAGTATCACAAAAAGTAATGAAACCATGGTGTAATTAAAAAAGTCGAAGCTAGACATATTCTCAAAAAATACAGAAAATCATCATAGCAAAGATTCATTTCAAGTAAGTTGTTTTGTTCCAGAAAATTAAGTGTATCTAGTAAAGGAAAGACCTGAGGGGAACACTTTCAGCAATAGACCATCAAATTTTTAATGACCTAAATGAACTCGCAGAGTACACATCTACTATCCAGACATACATACATAAACGAGTAAATATGCCAAATTATGCTTCTATATCACAAATTTCAACTCACGTAAAACATGAAAAATCGATAAATTGTATTATTTTAACGACTATGTTAAAATGGCACAGTAAAATTATATTTTATGATTTTATGAGTTTGTCATCCAACGGTTTAATAACATAAGACAAAGAAGTTTAATCAATAATTTAATTATAGATTTTAGTATTAGAGAATATTAAACAGTAAATAGGTGGAGCAAATAGGTACATAGTTATTGATGTAAGACAAATAATCATAAATCTGGTCCCACAACATTAACTAAATTATTTTTATTATTCAAAGTAACGAACCATAGTTAAAATTTACAATCTTGGCAGAATTGTCAACAAACATAATAGTCCTGTCGCCAGGGGGGGTACAACGGCCTCGTTAATTCAGATGGACTTACCCAAATTTTTTTTATGTATTTTGACCCGTAGAACACGAATTTTTTGGGTAACAGTTGATCCGGATGTCGATAAGATTGTTATAGACCAAGAACTTGAGGAATCAAATAACAGCGATTTTTGGCAAAACAAAACAATATTTTGTATTTTTTGGGTCATTTTAAGCAAAAAATATTTCTACAAGTTTTTTAGTAGGATGCACAGTTTTCGAGATAAACGCGGTTGAACTTTCAAAAAATCGAAAAACTGCAATTTTTAAACCCGAATAACTTTTGATTAAAAAATAAAATAGCAATTCTGCTTAGCGCCTTTGAAAGTTCAAGTCAAATTATGTCGGTTTTGATTATTTGCATTGCTAAAAATTTATTGTGTTATTGCTAAACAAAGCTACAAACAACTAGTGCGTGAGTGATGTTTCTATGATTTCTCATTTAAAATCGAACGAGTAGGTAGAATAGGTACTAGTGCAATCAAGACTATTTCTACGTTACATGCGTTAAAACGCATGTAAAAGCACGGGAAACCCTACGTGTTTATAGCTTTGTTAAACAATAAAAAAATAAATTTTTACCAATGCAAATAATCAAAACCGATATAATTTGACTTAAACTTTCAAATGCGGTAAGCAGACTTGCTATTTTATTTTTTAATCAAAAGTTATTCGGGTTCAAAAATTGCAATTTTTCGATTTTTTTAAAGTTCAACCGCGTTTATCTCGAAAACTGTGCATCCTACGAAAAAACTTGTAGAAATATTTTTTACTTAAAATGGCCCAAAAAATACAAAATATTGTTTTGTTTTGCCAAAAATCGCTGTTATTTGATTCCTCAAGTTCTTGGTCTATAACAATCTTATCGACATCCGGATCAACTGTTACCCAAAAAATTCGTGTTCTACGGGTCAAAATACATAAAAAAAACTTGAGTAAGTCCATCTGAATTAACGAGGCCGTTGTACCCCCCCTGGCGACAGGACTATAAAATTTCAGTATAAAATTTGTTTATTTTGTCAGTGATATTGCCAAATTATGAGCAAAAAAAACTTTTGTGCCAACCTATTTTAACAAAGTAAAGTCTACTTATAATTTTAAAACGAATTCCCTATTGATAGAGAAAGACGTTCAAACCCCCAGAAACTCCCTAAAAATAGTGTTTCGGATTTTTGAAGGTGGCTTATGCCTGGATGCACCAACAGATCTTAAGCTCCAGCTTAGCTAAGCTCTACTTATAGATAGGGCCTCCTTGAGTTATCACTTACGTTGCACCATAATTTTAGATTCTTACCTTATTATCAATTATATCTATTATTATATTATGGTATTATTAGGCCGGTCGTCCATTGGAAGCGTAGTCGCGCGACTCGTAGGTAGCGCGTATACGTCCGTGTATGTGCGATCATGCGACTGAGCGACTGGTATCATCCAATGTAGGCGACTGTGTACTACTTAGTTCGCGACTGTCAAACTGACTGTCATCATCAAAAGAAAGTGTATTTTTGTGAATAGCGTGTAAAATATACATAGAAAGCATAGTTTGAAAGGGATAATTTATTACACAATTATGTATCTTATTAAATAAAATTGTTAACATTATTAACATGTATTAGCATTGTTATTTATTTAAAAAGGTTGGTACCTTTGTACAATGGCCTCCCCTTTAACGGGAATCGACTCTTCCATATATTGTTGGCGATTCAAATTTACTCGAAATCTTTACTATACTTTATCAGTATTTAATTACATTTTTCGCAAAATTGAAAAAAAAACATTAAGTAATTTGTTAATAAAAATAATTTAAAGATTTATGTAACTTTATATTTACTTGGTTTAGATGTAAGACGTTTATTATTTTAAAAATTTCAAATAAAAATTCTTTCAAAAATTTTTTATAAACGGCACTAAGTAATCAGTTTTTCGTTATCAATTTCCCTATCGAAAATAACACAATTATCGAAAATTAATACAGTACCAAAAATACCTGCACAGATATTTATTGCAAACCAGTGTAGCATCAATATGCGATTATTATACCAGAGACTAATCCCATTCTAGGGGGATCGGTCGCTTGTGGTCGGCCGAGCCCGGTTGCTCAAAGTCGTTTGCAGTAGACGTTGCGTTGTTTAGTTACATTTTATTTGTTAGGATTAGTCGCTTCTATACGGGCGTATACGCGCTACCTTCGCGACTACGCTTTCAATGGACGACCGGCCTTTTGTAATATATTATAATTATATTATATTAATTCTTATGATATTCTCGACTTAAGCTTAAGATCTGTTGGTGCAACCGGGCATTAATGGCTTAACCTTACGGAAACATCTAAAAAAAATTATAAATATAGTGTTTGATAAAATACACAAAATTAAAAAAAATAGACCTACAGCCATACCCAAAAAAAAGTTTACGCTTTTTTCCAAAACAAAAAAAAAAATAAAAAAAACTTTCGAGGTACACCCAACCTACGGGTCTATAAAAAATAGAAATGTTTTGTAAAAGCCTCAACTATGCGTGTGAATTTGTTGTAATTTTAAAATTTCTGCATCCCACGTAAAAAATAGAAACGAAGTTTTTGATGGTTTGGGAAGGGGGAAGGGGTGGTGGGTTAAAATTACGCTGAGTCTTATCTTTTAATCACATATAACTTAAAAAAACGAAATTAACGAAAAAAATGAAAATAGTGAGGGAGGGTACTTTTTAATTTATTTATCCCGTCCATAAGTGGAAAGCTTGATGCGCCACTGTCGACGCATGTGCCACTAAAAAGTGACGGCACAGTGTTCATACGTTTTCTTTTAGGTTCTACTACATATTTAAGTTATAGACTCTTGCGGTGCCTAAAATGATTAGCAAATTTCACCTATACCGGCGCTTAGGGCCTGTTGTTCGAACGCTAATCAAAAATGGAATCACTGATCATTATCAAATATTTAATAACAATTATATTTGATTAAGTGTACTTCTGACAGATGTCACATTTTGAAGTTATGTTGACTGATTTATTTTATTATTTTGGTTTTAATCTAAAATAAACCATAATTAAACTCTTTCTCATGTTAATTTCTCGTTTTACTTACAAATCAATAATAATAAGTAATTTTTAATAATTTAAGAGCTGCGACTATATTTTAATTACTGCTTTACCTACAATAAATGAATGATTAGTGTTTTACATATATTTTTGATGTATCGATTTGATTCCCATCAAGAAAATTGATTACAATAAACTGATTAATTATAATCAACTTCTAGATTAGCGTTCGAACAACCGGCCCTTAGTCTACAAAGAAGCAGCCCTCATGGTACTCGACGAAGAAAAATGTATAGCAAATCCATCAGCAGAATGTAGCAGGCTTTGGTTACCAGTACTAAAAGAAGACGTCAAGAAATAGAAAATTCCAACTACTGCCGAATGAAGAACGGACCATCGAAATTTCCATACCCAATACATATGCAGCACACAATACAACTGAACAAAAGATCAGGGCCCGGATTACGTACACTCGATACGCATCGTATCCACCATGTTTTCCCATAAGGCGCTACAGTAAAACATGGCGGATACGATGCGTATCGAGTGTACGTAATCCGGGCCCATATTTTTAATTTTATTATTTTTTTCACCTGTCAAATTCTGACGTTTTTGCTTTTTCAGCCAATCACCACGCGTCGTTCTAGCCAATCATTGAGTGTAATACTGATAAAACAGCCTCTTCCTTGATAAAACAGTCTCTTCCCTGATAAAACTTAAGGTATACTACATTCGCTCTCGCGAGATTTTTTTGACACTGACGTTAGTAATTTCTTTTTTGAAAAATTCAGTTGTCAGAAGTGACTGGAAATTACTACAAAACCAACGCACCTGCTCATATCCAATATTATTAATAGTAAACAGACATAAAAATAACATAAACCTTACGCCAATCAATATTTATTTATTTAAACCATTATAATGTATTGATAGCAAATGAGAAAATTATTTATTGTACAAAATAAAAGTATTTTGTAGAAATAAACTTCACAAAATTTTATGAGATTAGTAGACACTCCCGCTATTTCTAATAATTCTTCTTTTTTTAATGAAAGATTAAGTTGATTTGAGTTGATTTTAGCAGTTAATAGTGTGAGGTAGGAATATTTGTGTTGTACGTTTCCTATTCCGAATGTCTCAAAAAAAATCTCGCGAGAGCGAATGTAGTATACCCTAAATTTCACATAATACGTACATACCTGTGTTTACTAACTTAATTTATGAACAGCCCTGGTACATAGATATTTTAAAATCACTAACCACGATATACTCAGATTTTCTACAGTTTTTTTTCAAAATAAATATTTCTAAACTTTTCATAAACCTCAAACAGAACGTTACGAACGACATTGGAAAATCTCATATTAGTTATAAAAATTGTGTTTTTAATAATTGTTCATTTTCGATTTAAACAGTTTTTATGTATTAACGATGTATTAACAATATAATAAATAAATTGGTTCATTTTTAAATCATAAAATAATTTATCTATAACCTACTTAAGCCATTGATCGTAGTTGTCTTAAAAATATTTCACAGATGCCCGTATTTACTAATAATACATATTGGTTCACCAAATAATCTTTTCAATAATTTTGCTTGATAAATTTTTTCGTTTTCATACTTAAACTTCTTTATCGACCTTCGGACTCGTGATTTTATCATTCGGTTTGTTTTCGTAATTTTACCAAATAAAGAAGTTTTCGTGAAAACAAAAAAATTTATCGATAAAATTTAGAGGACTCGTGGTATTACCTTTGATTAAACAAATTATTGCTATCATAATATCTGGCAGCTTTGAAGTCAACAGTGGGATCAAACAGGGAGATGCGTTATCTCTACTACTTTTTAATCTTATATTAGAGAAAGCCATGAGGTCGGCCCAGAATAAAAACAGAATTGCTATCGGTTCAAGATAAGCTATTATTAGCATTATTCAGATGACACGTGATCTCGTTGGACACTCCATCCTATCTATAAAAGACATTTTCAACAAGGTGGGAGGAGCAACAAGTGAAGTAGGGCTGAAGATTAATGAAGAGAAAACGAAATATATGTGTATAATAGACCAGGGCGCATCTGTAAAAATATTAGTACATTTGGACGTTGAGAGGTGACTCAAATTTTTTTTGCAAAAATTGCTTGAAAATAAGTCAAATAATAATATTTGAGTTATCCTCCCTCTCAAAAAGGTCCGGAACATTGTTTAAATAATCAAAATGTCAAAAAATTAAGGAAAAATTCGATTTTTTTCTTCGTTTTTTGATTATAACTTTAAAAGTAATTATTTCCGAGAAAAGTTGTACTGACATAAAAGTTGCGTAATTAAATTTCCTACAACATAGAATTGGTTAATAATTTAAAAAATAGTCACCCTTGTTGCAAAATAGCAATAATTGCGAAAAAAACCATACAAAAACAAGTATTCGCATTTTACGTTTTTCAACCATTTATGCTACACTTAGGACCTTCATATTTCACCCAGAAAAACTGTATGATACAGTAAAATAATACTGTAAATTTCATTAAGATCGGTTCAATAGATTTTGTAAAATAAATTTTGCAATCCAGCTTTCGTAAAAAAAATTCATTTTTTCAAAATGTTACAGGACTGAAAATAAAGCAGATATCAAGTTAAATTTTTTTTGCGTATAGAAGTGTACTGTACCTTTCATTTGCAATCTTGCAAAATTAAAATCGATTAACACCACGGCGTCAGGATTTTTTTTAAATAAACATTAATTTTTGGTGCTACGCGCAGGACAGCGGATAGTTTGCTCTGATTGGGCATTCCAATGACCTTTGATAATGATTGATACATTTTAATTTTTATTACATTTCGATATAAATAAATAAATTTGTTTATTGCAAAATAAAAACACATACTCTAATCCTTTGAAATAACACTTTTATTAGCAAAAACTTTCTTTGTTCATATATTTTAACTTAGAGAATAAAAATTTATTATTTTTAAACATATGCAATTGTTTAAACAATATTTCACTAACAATAATAAAATTAGTTTGATTTTTGTGGAATTAAAATATTAAAATACAACAACATGTAGAGTAAAAAAATAATATATTAGATAAAGATTGGAAGAAATTTTGGTGGAAATCAACTTGTGTGAATCGAATACCGCTGTCATGGTAGCACCAAAAATTAATGTTTATTTAAAAAATTTCCTGAGGCCGTCGTAATTAATCGATTTTAATTTTGCAAATTGCAAATGAAAGGTACAGTACACTTCTATAAGCAAAAAAAATTTCAATTTGCTACCTGCTTCATTTTCAGGACTGTAACATTTTGAAAAAATGAATTCTTTTTGCGAAAGCTGGATTGCAAAATTTATTTTGCAAAATCTATTGAACCGATCTTAATAAAATTTACAGAATTGTTTTACTATATCATAAAGTTTTTCTGGGTAAAATATGAAGGTCCTAAGTGTAGCCTAAATGGTTGAAAGAGGTAAAATGCGAATACTGGTTTTTGTATGTTTTTTTAGCAATTAATGTTATTTTGCAACTAGGATGACTATTTTTTAAATTTTTAACCAATTCTATATTGTAGGAAATTTAATTACACAACTTTTATGTCAGTACAACTTTTCTCGGAAATGAATACTTTTAAAGTTATAATCAAAAAACGAAGAAAAAAATCGAATTTTTCCTTCATTTATTGACATTTTGATTATTTAAACAATGTTCCGGAGCTTTTTGAGAGGGAGGATAACTCAAATATTATTATTTGATATATTTTTAAGCAATTTCTGCAAAAAAATTTGAGTCACCTCTCAACGTCCATCTCAAAACAGATGCGCCCTGGACTATAAATAGAATGACACGAAGAGACAGGCTAGGACAAAATGTAGCGGTCAACACCTTCAATTTTGAAAGATTATAACGTTTTAAGTATCCGGGGGTCGTAATCACAGCTGACAACGATGTTACTGAAGAAATAAAAGACAGAATCCAATCGGCAAATCGCTGTCTATTCGCACTGGATAAGCTTATAAAATCAAAAAATCTTACAAGAAGTTCAAAGATCAAAATCTATAAATCCATCGTCAGTCCTGTGCTAACATATTGATGCGAAACGTGGATCATTACGAAAGCAAACGAAGAAAAGCTCAGACGTTTTGAACGAAAAATACTTAGAAAAATTTTCGGACCTTACCACAACATCACCACAAACCAGTACATATAAGATCAGAACCAATATCGAATTAAAAGCACTCTACAATGACGCCGATATTGTGCTCAGGCCACGTGAACAAACTTCATAACGAGAGACTTGTAAGACTGGTATGGGAGGAGATCCAGGAGGACATTCCATTTGAACCTAGGTTGATGGAAGACCGAACGAATTGAAAAAAAAATTGTATATTCAGCCAAGCCAAGACCCACCCAGGGTTGTGATGATGGTAATAATGCTATTAAATAGATTATTGTTAAATTTCAAAATTTGATAATGAAATTTAATTTTAATTTTAAATCTGATTTTTTGATTTTTTTCAACAACCACATCTATGATAGAGATTACACACACAAACTAACACAAAAATAATACACAAAAAACAGTCAAAATTTGATACCATTTCAAACAATGTTTTTCAACCACAGGTTTACTAGGGTCCTTAAAATCGAAACCAAAATTTCTTCTGTATGGAAAGTACATATAACCTAAAAGGATCAGGTTATGAGAATTTTTCCAGAATTTTAAGACCTAATTTTTCTTTTTAATTTTCTGAGAACGATTTCCTGAATGGAAATCAAAGCGTCAAATAATGGTTATTTAAGGAATGTAATTTTCATTACACCAATAATTGTGGCTCAATCCCATAAAACATATTATACTAAATTAAACATGCCATAATACTCCAGGGAAATAAGGCAAATATATAGGTACCATGTTCGGGACACTTGACCAGCCAGGTTGCAAATGAGTTTTTTGGGTATAACTACGAGTAGTACATTTCGGCACAGTTCGGACGAGAATTTTAGTTATTAACAAATAATGGTCAAAAATGGAAGTTTTTTCGTTTAAATCGCTGAAGTTAAAAATGGGGTAATTAAATACCTTATCTAGAGTATTCATCATTGATAAGATCAGCAAATGTTTAAAATGGCAGTTTTTTGGTCCAATCATTTGTTGCTTCGGAACTTGTAATATAAGACTAAAATTTCGAATATCAAAAATTTATTGTAACTTTTGCGAAAATGTACTTAAGACTTTGATATTGCATGAAAAGTAGAGTCAAACAGTCCATATTATATGTAATACACACAAAAATTGCAAATCAATTAGTTTAAATTTCATTCAATTTGTTTACCACAGAGCTTTTTTTGCAATGTCATTGCTCAGAAAATAATAATGATACAGCGATTTTGCGGGTACTGCATAAAAGAAGAAGACCTATGTTTTCATTATTTTTAATAAAAAAATCTACAAAAGTTATTTTTACCATTGGAAAAATATTTTACTAAAGTAAAGTTATTTTTGCCTTATAAATAATTTGAATAACTGTGTTAATATTAACTACTGTATCCTAAATCCACTTTGCTTTTTGTAAAGCTGACATTTTTACACAAATTATAGTAGTAATTGCACAAGAGCACTAAAATTATCGAATTTTCCCGAGTGACACTTTGACAGTTTTAATTTCACGACCCGAAGGGGAGTGAAATTATGTTAAAGTGGCACGAGGGAAACAATTCGATAATAATTTTAGAGATCGAGTGCAATTTGCTGCGATTATTTCATGAATAAAACTGTTCAAAACCAAAATTTTATTTTAATTTATTTATGTAAGTACAAATTACTACAGTTAAACACACAGTTGTTATAAATATTTGACGGTTGAAAGTCATGACTTTTATACTTTTAAAACAGTAATTGTCATTAATGTCACTGAATGTATTTTTTCGTAGCAACGAAGGGCATCTGACGTAATATACTTGACGACGGGATATTATCAAAAATTATCACTTTAATTTTTATTTCTGTAGATTTCTATTGGTCAGAATCTCCTATGAATGAAATAATAACACATAAATTTTGCCTAGATCAATTAAGGTTAAAGTTAGTTACTTTTTTTATTTAATTCACAGCTATATTGTTTATAACAATTAAGCAACCTTACTAGCGCCATTTTGAAGTTTAAGGTATATAGTTTATGTTTAAAAGTTTGAGTAAACTTTGAACTTCAAAAGAGCGGTTAATAAATCTTTAAAAAAGACGTCCTAACGAAATCGGATCGGGGTCGGTGGATGGGAATTATTAAAATCCGTGCTCTCAAAAAATGAAATTGATTCTTCAAAAATATGCTGCAATTAATACCTACGGAGCTTGTTGATCTTTAATTTGTATATACATACTCGTAGTCTTGTAGAGTACGTTATGTACACATATCCCCACCCCCACCCAACAATACAAAATGTTAGGGGACCCCCTTATCACTCAGGGATATGCAAAATATATTACGACCGATTCTCAGACCTACCAAATATACATATATAAATTCATAAACATCGGTCAAGCCGTCTCGGAGGAGCATGGCAACTAACACTATGACAGGAGTATTTTATAGATGCAAATGTATAGATGGCCACTAAAAAATAGTGGTTGGTGATAGAAGATTGAAAATTAAAAGTTGTGTGTATTTATAATGCTACATCATATAAAATCAAGGTAGATCATTTTGTCCAAAAAGTAAAAACAATGTCAGGGGGGTAACCCTCTTTATAATTTATGGGTATGAAAAATAGATTATATTATTACAACCTATTCTCAGTCCTACAGTACAAGTAAAGAAAAGTGGCTAGTTTTGGCCGTAATTAACCTAGGAAATTTTTTTTCAAAAATTCTTTTAAAAATACCAGCTTTCCAAATCCCAATGTAGATTTAGTTTACAGTCAAGATTCAAAGTTATTCAAATTATTTATAAGCCATAAATGACTCTACTTTAGTAACATGTTTTTGGAATGGTAAAAATGACTTTTTATTGATTTTTTAAATACGTTGAAAATATAAGGATTTTCCTTTCATGTGGTTTCCACAGAATTGCTGTACCATTATCATTTTCTGAGCAATAACATTGCAAAAAAAGCTCTGTGGGATAGACAAATTGAATAAAATCTAAACTAACTGACGAATCGTCTTGAAATTTTTTGTGTATTGTATGGACTGTTTGACTCGATCTTTCATGCAATATCAAAGTCTTAAGTTTGTTTTCGCAAAAGTTATAGCAAATTTTTGAATTTCAAAATTTTAGTCTTATTTTGAAATTTGCGAAGAAACAAATGATCGTACCAATATTCAAAAACTGCCATTTGAAACCTTTGCTCATCTACTAAAAGATGAATACTCTAAATAAGATATGTAATTACCCGATTACGATTTAAACGAAAAAACTGCCATTTTTGACCCTTATTTGTTAATAACTAAAATTCTCGTTCGAACTGTGACGGGCATTTTTGTATTTATAATGTATTAGGTATATTATAGTACCCAAAATACCCATTTGCAACCTGGCTGGTCAAATGTCCGTAGAAAAACCGTATTTCTCTGGACTATAAGAAAACAGTTTTAGAACCTTGCTAATATGTTAAAAGTTCTACTTTAAAAGTAACTTCTAGCAGTCAGTTTAGAGATTTATTCCATATTTAAATTTAAGAGTTTAAATTGAAAGAAAATTCTAAAATGAATATTTATGAATATCTTTTAAAAGCCGTTAAAAGGTTAGTTTTAGCATGTAGTTCAACAACTGATGGATATGATAAGGAACACCTATAAAATTATCATAATGGTGTAACTTAACATTTGAATAACGTCAATTTTCAACAAAACACATCTATTTATTGCTAATAGTCTGTTGGTATTTTAACAGCTTAATATTGCTTTTAATGTTTTCAGTTCTAATCAAATTTTATTACAGCTAACAGATATCTTTATCTATAACTTACGATGCTAATAAACTTATTTAATAATAAACTTAGTTAAAAATTATTAAAAATTCGGAATCTATATTGAGTTTTAGTATAAAATGATGTGTCGCACAATATTTATTGAAAAAACTGACCAAATCAACCCAAAGGGTTGAAACCACAACTATCCGAACCAATTATATAAAATTCTGAATCTATACTTATTTCTACCATAAAAATACGTATCGCACTTTAATTTTTGGAAAAACTGAATAAATTTACCCCTATAGGGTTGAAATCATCCCAAACCCACTAAATACCGCCAAACTATACCGAGCCCAACCAATAATATAAAATTCTGAATCTATACTCAGTTTTACCATAAAAACATGTGTCGCACTCTACTTTTTTTAAACTGAACAAATCAACCCCAAAGGGTTGAAACCACTCCCATCCCAACCAATAATATAAAATTCGGAATCTATACTTAGTTTTATTATAAAAACATATGTGTCGCATGTACCATAATTTTTGAAAAAATTTTACAAATCACCCCTATAGTGTTGAAACCACCCCGAAGCCAGCCAATGAGAGAAAATTTGGAATCTATATTATTAGTTTTAGCATAAAAGCATGAGTCGCACTTTATTTTTAAGAAAAACTTAATAAATCACCACTCTAGGGTTGAAACGACCGAAACCCAGTTAATTATATAAAATTCCGGATCTATAGTTGAAATCACCTAGAAACCAGTCAAACAGCAGAAAATTCAGGATCAGGTTTACTATGAAAATTAAAATAAGTGTTAGATATGTACGGTATACCGCAAGCTTACCACTCCCATCACGATTTTTGAATGACGCCAAATACGAATTTAGTATTTGGCGTCTAATTTCTATACCAAGCGATAAGAAGTATTCACTTAAAAAAGAACATCAATTTTTGTTGGTTAGAACCGGAGATATTGCGCCTTTTATAAATGTGTAGTTGAGAATTAAGTTTTTGATAATAAAATCAAGAGGGTAAGAATCGCTTTACTTTTAAAACCTTCACTTTTGGCGCATCATCGACGGCTCATTTTTATAAGTATCTAATTATTTTCTAATGTTTATAATGGTAGGGGAGCCCAAGCGGGGATTTTTGCAGTTACTCGAGCGCATCAGATTATTATATGGGGAGAAACCTTGTACCCTGAAAATGAACCTCTACATATATTGGCTCTTAATGCAGGGGAGTTCGTTAAGGGGGGGGGGCCGAAAAAATCTATCCTTAGAAAAACTCGAAATCGTCAGATTAAGATAAGGTAAGTTAAGTACATGCAGAACAGTGTATATTTCAAAAATCTGACGATTTGAGAGGGGCGTAAAGAAAATGGGTGAGCTCCAAAGTTTCACAAGGAAAAAGCGAATATTTCGCGAAATGAATAACACATCGAAAACCTAAAAAATAAGTGCTCAATATTTTCCAAAAATCTATCGAATGATACCAAACACGACTTCCCACGGAGAGGGGTGTGGGGTAAATTTTAAATTTTAAATACGATCCCGCGATATTTCGCGAAATAAACATCAGATCGAAAAACTAAAAAATACACTTATTAATATTTTTGAAAAACCTATCGAATGGCACCAAATACGACCCACTTACTTACGGGGTTACTTTAAAATCTTAAATGGGAGCCCCCATTTTTATTGCAGATTTGGATTCCTTACGTAAAAATAAGTAACTTTTATTCGAGACATTTTTTCGAATTATGGATAGATAGCTACATAATCTAAAAAATCGATTATTGAAAATGGAAAATTAAATTAAAAATGGAAAGTCCCCACTAAAATGGAAAACTTTACTTAACTTTTTTTGGTTTTAGGACCTACTTTTCACAACCCAATAGGTCCCCATAACGCTCGAGTGACTGCACATTTAGCATACTTTGCTCCACTGCCATAAACAAAGCCCCGGAACAAGCCACAAACAAAGCCCTGGTGAATTTTTGAAAAAAAGTGGCTAACTCGGGGTTTAAGGGTCATAGGACATTATATTTTTGTTTCAGTTCATCATTTCTAATCATATATAAACAGCTAATAATTAAGTTGCGCATTCAAAAATTTATTTACGTAGGTATGAAGGTAATAAAATTACATTGGTTTTATGTGTATTTAAATGGTATTTAAATTAACAACTTCATGGTGAACAGCAATAAAAAACTTCAACATTTAACTTTCAGATAATTGTTACAGAAGCCGATGTTGCCAAAATAAATTCGGTGATTATAAGGAAGTATATAGGGTGACGCATATAAAGGGCAAATTGGAAATATGTCGAGAACTAAAGGTAACCGAATCATAAAATTGGAATTAAGTGGTTTTGAAGAGACGAAAAGAACTTAAGAAGGGAACTATTTAATGACAATATTTTCATCTATTTTCTACTTCCGGTTATACAGGAATTTGCTTATAACTTCGTTTTTTTAAATGGGACACCCTGTATATTTTGTCATTTTTGGATTCTCTCTTTTTTCATAAAATACGAGGTTTTGTAATATTATACAGGGGAGTTTAAAAGATAGTTACGTTTTTTTTTTTATAAATTTCGCAGCAACATTCACACCCCGTAGAATTGTACTGATTTGACATCAAAAACTCTAATTATATTCAAAGGATTTTTCATATAGTTTACTATTATCAAAAATTATTAATATAGCGAAATTTTTAGTATACAGGGTTGGTCGAAACTCGGGAGTTTTCTTAAATAGAACAAACATTATTTTAGTATTGTAATGAAATGATACTTTTTATGGTACTTTTTTATTTTATAAGCATTCCCTGTAAATAACTGCTTTAATTTTTGAGTATTCTTGATTATTTAAACCAAACATTAATTGCAACAAAAATTACGTGAAATTTTATTAGGTTGGCCGCGAAAATATTCAATCAAAAATCATTATTTGAAAATACATAGGTACATATTAATCTAGACTGATCTTAATTTACTAATATTAGATGAATTACCAAAATGTTTACCTTGTTAAGATTGTTGGTATGTAAATTATTAATAAAAACATACAATATTCTACCTTGTTGGCTATTACTTTGACACTTAACTTGCTTAAACATTTGAGGTTATACGTTATACTATTTTTATAGTTTCAGTTGCTTTATTACCATTACTAATATGAATTTTTCTAATGGGGAACTGATTAGTATGGTATATGGTTTTTGTTCTAGGTGCAATCATCTGCAATTCCCTGATAAAATCTTTCAAAGTTTACTATACTGAAGTTTACATTCAGATGGCAGCGTTACAGAGATACTACGTCTCTACTTTCTACACTCAGATGCAAAAAAAACGTAACGGAGGAAATTTTGGTCAAATTTAAAGTATTTCAGTTTTTTTATTTTTAGCCCTATTTTGATGATTTTTTTAGCACACTGTGTAAAAATTTATAAATTTTAATTTGGTAGGTATAGTGAGTCTTTTAATAACATTTTGTATTTGACTTATTATACGGGGTTAATCGAAAGGTGGTTTTCATCCTAACTTTGAAACATCCTGTGGAATAATTCCGTTAGTGCATTCTCGTAAAACCTGCGTTTTTCTCGTAAAACGCAGGCAAACAGAGCTTATTTTGCACTCTCCCATATATTTCGGTCTAAAAGTGTCCACCGAAATACAAAGATGAGAATCTATAAAACCTTAATTCGACCAATAACATGCTATGGCAGTGAAGCCTGGGTCCTGAGAGAAACATCCAAAAACAAACTCGACACATTCGAAAGGAAAGTACTCAGGAGAATACTAGGACCTGTGAGGGAAAACGGAATCTTCAGAAGTCGATGCAACAACGAGCTTTATCAACTTTATAAGGAAACGCCCCTGTCAGACTTCATTAAAATACAAAGACTGCAGTGGGTCGGACATGTGATAAGAATGGGAGAGGATAGGCTACCAAAACGAGCACTGAATGCTACAATGCAAGGAAAGAGACCGGTTGGGAAGCCACGAAAGCGCTGGGAAGACACAGTACACAGCGACGCACAAGCCCTTTTAGGAGTCCGTGTATGGAGAAGAGCAGCCACAGACAGGCAAGGGTGGAGGCAAAAAATAAAGGAGGCCAAGGCTCAATTTGGGCTGTAGTGCCGTATAACAAGAAGAATTCTCGTAAAACCTTGTTTTTCGTTTGCGAATATCATCTTGCTGGATGTTTTGCCATTCCTCTTCTAGAGCCAAGCGAAGTTCGTTAATTTCGGCTGATGCGACCTCTAATATTTCTACCAAGCATGTCCCAAACGTGCTCTATTGGGTTCAGATCTGGAGAACACGTTGGCCAGTTCATTTTATTAATACCAACTTCCTCTAAATATTGCGTGACACACTTTGCAGAGTGGGGTCGCGCATTAATAGAAAATCATCTCCGATATATTGAGAAAAGGGTATTACGTGATTCGCTAAAATTTCCTCAATATGCCGGTGTTCAGTCAACGAACCAATACCAATTCAGTGTGCGCCTCTCGGGATATTCCTGTCCATATCATCACCGAACACCCTCCATAACTAACTCGGTGACTGAAAGCGCACTCCACAAATATCTCTCCAGTTCGACGCCATACTCGTTCTCTCCCATCTGATGAGTGAAGACAGTATCTCGACTCATCCGTAAAAAGAACATTGCTCCATTGTTCTAAATTCCAATGTAAATGTTCCCTGGAAAATTGTAGTCTAGCCACTCTGTGCCGTGGAAGTAATTTGGGCCCAGTTGCTGGTCTGCAACTTTGCAAACCAAATTCATATAATCTTCTTCTTCTTCTTCAGGTGCCGTCCTCGTTCCGAAGTTTGGCTATCATCAAGGCTATGCGTATTTTTGATACCGTAGATCTAAATAATTGGCAGCTGCTGCACTTGTACCAATCTCTTAAATTCTTCAACCATGAATGTTTTCTTCTGCCAATGGATCTTTTACCTATTATTTTTCCCTGAATAATTAATTGTAGTAGCTGGTACTTTTGTCCCCTCATTATATGTCCCAAGTATTGCAGTTTGCGCTTTTTAATAGTAAGCGCAAGTTCTTTTTCTTTCTGCATCCTTCGCAACACTTCCATGTTTGTCACTCTATCTGTCCACGATATTCTCAGTATCCTGCGGTACATCCACATCTCGAATGCTTCTATTTTCCTTGTATCGATCTTTTTCAGTGTCCAAGCTTCCATTCCATAGAAAAGAACTGACAGCACGTAACATCTCATCAGGCGAATTTTAAGATTTAAACTTAGCTCTCTTCCGCATAAAACTGTTTTCATTTTGGTAAAAGTAGCTCTAGCTTTTTCTATTCTGATCTTGATTTCTTCAGAGTTGTCGTTGTTTTCATTAATCACAGTTCCCAGGTAATTATATTTTCTAACACGCTCAATTCTTTGATCATGTACGGTTATGTCAGAAAAATTTTGTGGAGATTTCGACACCATCATTATTTTTGTTTTTTTGATGTTAAGTGATAAACCGAACTTTTCGCTGCACTCTACTATTCTGTTTATCAGTGTTTGGAGATCTTCCGGGGTTTCTGCTATTAATACTGTGTCATCAGCGTATCTCAAATTGTTTATTAAAGTGCCATTTATTTTAACTCCTATATCTTGGTCAGCAAGGGCTCTGTTTATAATATCTTCTGAATATAAGTTAAACAAGGTTGGTGAAAGTATGCATCCCTGCCTTACGCCTTTTTTGATCTCGAGTTCCTCGGTTGTTTCCCGTTCTACTCTAATATTCGCCTTCTGGTTATAGTAAATATTGAAAATAATTCTGAGGTCCCTTTTATCCAAGTTTTTCTCTACCAACAGTCTCATCAGGTGTTCGTGGCGAACTTTATCGAACGCCTTGTTGTAGTCAATAAAGCACATATCCTGGTTAACATCCAGGCATCTTTGGCACATTATATTAAGTGCAAATAGTGCTTCCCTTGTTCCAAGCCCGTTTCGAAACCCGAACTGAGTATCACTGATGTCAGCGTCTAGTTTTTTGTGAATTCTTGTATGTATCACTTTAAGAAATACTTTTAGTGTGTGTCCCATTAAGCTTATTGTGCGATGGTCGGTGCACAGTTTTGCGTTTGTTTTCTTTGGAATAGTCACAAAAGTTGACAGAAGCCATTCCTTAGGTATTTCTCCCGTTTTATAAATGCAGTTAAAGAGGTCAACCAAAACATTTACTGTTTCATCTTCCACGAACATCATCCATATAATCATTTATCATCCATATAATCTTCGACGAACTGTAAATACACTTACATTATTGCCTCGAACCTCTTGAAACTGATTTCTTGTTTGCACCGCTGTTAAATGACGATCTCGCAAAGCGTTGACTCGTGTAAAACGATCATCTAAAGCGGTAGTTTTGTGCTTCCTGCCACTTCCCGCTTTACGCTTGTTTGTTCCAGTTCGTATAAAACGTTCCACTACCCTTTGGATGGTAGAGCGATGAGTGTGTAGTACTTTAGCCACATATTTATAATTTCGCCCATCTTCAACTAGAGCAACGGCTTTCGCACAATCTTCGACACTAAGAACCATGATCAATCAGGTAAACAAAATGTAAGTATCAGTATGACATAATGATAACAGTCACCAAAGCCACCCCGTCGTATTACAAAATAGCTCCAAAATAATCGTAATTAAAAAAGTCCTAAATTGTGGGGTGGCAAATTCATTTGGGTTTAAAAAATGAACTAGGGCATATTTTGACATGAAACAAAAAACACAATGCTTAGGAGACATGGTTGCAACCGAAAAATAAGGTTTTACGAAAATTTGCAAACGGAATTATTCCACAGGATGTTTCAAAGTTAGGATAAAAAAACCACGTTTTAATTAACACCATACGATAAGTCAAATATACAATTTTATCAAAAAACTAACTATACCAAATTAAAATTTATAAATTTATACACAGTGTGCTATAAAAATCATCAAAATAGGGCTAAAAATAAAAAAATTGACATACTTTGAATTTAACCAAAATTTTGGCAGTGTATATGGCAGAAATAACTACAATGTTGTAAACATTTTTAATCATACGTTATGGGCCGGTTCCTATAAAAGAATTATAATTTGGGAAATATTTATGAATGTAAACTGGAAAAATACTACACTTTTGTGAACTTTTTTTGAGTTTGGCCCTGCTTATTTTAAAAAAGTAGCAAAACTGACAATGGCAGTAGAATTGGCAACACTGTTATCCTATATTCATACACTGCCATCTGAATGTGACGTCTACTATAGAACAGTTTCGACGGACTAGACACTTACGAGAATGTTCGTACTAATATGCACATTCTCCGAAAATGTAAAAATGTACGAGTACAGGGGGTCCTAATTAAAAAAAAAACGAAGTTATAGGCAATTTCCGGTATAACCGGAAGTAGCAAATAGATGAATATATTTTCATTAAACAGTTCACTATTCAAAACCCCTTAATTCAAATGTTCAGGATTTAGTTACCTGTAGTTCTCGAGATATTTCTAATTGGCCCTTTATCTGCCTCACCCTGTATATATTTAGATAACAAATTCGGTGTAACTAGAACACGTGTTAGGTGTTACGGATAAGATGTATACAGTGCATAGTTTATGTACCAAGCAACATGTTCATAATTTGGGTGTTTAAACTGAAACAATAATATTTTCGAAAGGTTCTGAAAGTGTTTTCCTGTGGCATGTCTAAGTTAATTATTATGTTTATATGATATTAAGCCACAATTGATTGAAATGAAAATTACATCTTTAACTACTGTTTAACGTTCCGATTTCCACTCCCGAAATCATTTTATAAAAAAGGGTTAACGCACACACCAAGAGATATTAAAAATTAGCACTCAAACCACAACGTAAACAGAGAAAAGAGAATTATCAAACCAGTATGCGACATAGTCAACAACACCTACTCTAAATGAAATAATATAACAACGTGGAATGAAGTAAACACTTCTGTTGTATGTAGGTATACGAATTTATTAAAAATTCTTAAAATTTATCCACAAGGGAGTGGAAGTACAAAACGTTTTCGGTCAAAGTGACCATCCTCAGCGTAAACGTCCAGTGTACAAGTAATTGTAACTAGCTACTTCAATAGGTGCAAAAACCTCTAAATTACATTATTGTTACATTCTATATTAAAAAGTAGTCCAAGTAGTTCTATATTAAAAAGGACCAACCAGTTGGTCGTTAACCTCTCACTAGAACACAAGCACCTTGTGCAATTTTCGAGCAAGGATGAAATACATTCACATGTGATCTTTAAAATCTTAAGACATCGACTTTATGTCGACTACTTTTTAATATAGAATGTAACAATAATGTAATTTAGAGGTTTTTACACCTATTGAAGTGGCTAGTTACAATTACTTGTACACTGGACGTTTACACTGATGATGGTCAGTTTGACCGAAAACGTTTTGTACTTCCACTCCCTTGTGGATAAATTTTAAGAATTTTTAATAAATTCATATGCCTACATACAACCGAAGTGTTTACTTCATTCCACGTTGTTACATTGAAGGTATACAGCCAATTACAGGGTTTACCCCTTTTTAAAGTTTTAAATAATATAAATTTCAAAAATAACATACTATTTATAAAGGTTTTCACAAAAAATGATTGCCCATTGTCATTCATTAACAATGAATTTCTCACGGTTGAAGAAAGGAAACAATAAAACACTAGAAGCAATCCACAAAGGCTCACAAGAAGGGATTTAAAGATGACAACAATTTATTAATGAACATTGGGAATAAGTATTAGTCGTAAGTACAACATTACGACATCCAAACAAACAATAAAGAAAGTGAAAAAAAGAGAGATATATTAAAGTGTGTAAAAATATTTAATTTCCTTAGCTAAGCGCTTTCGACATATGTGTCATCATCAGAGCTAATGGTCAAAGTATATAAAAAAGTACCGGCTACTTCGGGTTGAAGGTGTTTGCATTACGAACATTGGTCTGCTGTACAACTCCGGATGATGAAATATTATTTTTCTTTGATTAATTGATTTTAATTAAAATAATAATACAGTAAGAACAACCAGACGTTACAACCACTTAGACGTTACAAACATATACATTTTGGTTATGGTACGGTATCACCGAACCATTTTTAAGTGATGCGAGCAGTTAACTGCTCAAAGAAAAATAATATTTCATCATCCGGAGTTGCACAGCAGACCAATGTTCGAAATGCAAATACCTTCAACCCAAAGTAGCCGGTACTTTTTTATATACTTTGACCATTTGCTCTGATGATGACACATATGTCGAAAGCGCTTAGCTAAGGAAATTAAATATTTTTCACACTTTAATATACTTCTCTTTTTTCACTTTCTTCATTCATTTACGTGTGTACAAAACTTATCAGTCTTTCAACCAAACAATACACTGATTTCTATTTTGTTCAAAACCAAAACACCCTGTGAATGCAACAATTTCTATATGGACGAAACCGCAAAACCACTAGGTGTTAGGATAAACGCAGTACCGGTGCTAGGGTATACGGTGCCCGCCTGCAAAACTAGCATAGGCGCCCTTCAGTTTTTTTAAATCTACATAGTTCTATATTAAAAAAAGTGCCGAAATGGACAGAAAAAGCTCATTTTGGCGTCCGCGTCCCCCAAACAGGGGCGCCCGCCCGCAATGCCTCCCTTGCAGGCCCGTTATAGCCGGCCCTGGATAAACGAGCATGAAACATACTTTAAAAACAGAAACTTTGATCAATCACAGATATGGAAATGCCCCTAGGAAAATGGACACAGAATACAATGGAAAGATGCATCAACAATCATGAAAGAAACATACGTGATAAAGATAAAAATTAATATAAATAATCTCTCATCCTACTCAATTGGACCAAGAGCAAGAGCAACGTCTGAAAAACAAGTATTTTAAGACAACTGGTTCTTTAATATATTATTCCCTATGCTTCCGCGAACACCGTACCGGCCATCTGGCTACTGATACAGATTACGTTCATTACTGCGCAGCACACTTGTACAGGTAAATTATCGAATTTAAAATTATTGTTAGACGAAAATTTTTTTGTCATTACTTTTTAAACATTATTAGAAATATGAACTATAATTGCCAGACATTTTTGTGGTTTAAAAAGTAATGACAAAAAAATGTTTCGTCCTAAAATAATTTAAATTCAATATACAGGGTGATTGATGAGTGTGATAAAGCTCAGTAGATCCGTTAGTCCGTTATAATACTAGATAGAAATAAAAGTTAATAACAAAAATTGTAGCCAACTTTGAGCTTCAGATTACAAAATTAGTTAGAATGTTACAGGGTGTTCGATAACATAGTGGCAGACCAAACTTATGTCTTTTTTTAAAGAAACTCCCTAAATTTTATTTTACATTCGAAATCCTCTTAACTTTCCCATCACAAAAATATAAAGGTTTGTTACGTTATATAGGGCTTTTAGAGTTATAACAATTTTCTATGAAAATCGTAACAAGTTCAGCTCCCTGTATAAATAAAAATAAGCACAACAGCAACGGTTTATTGGTGCCATATTTTTTTGTTGATTGTGAAATTTTTTCAGAATTGTTGATATTGCTAATTTTCTTTATATCGAATACAGGGTGAGTCAAAACGCAAGTACATTCTTTTCTCAGAAATTTTAAATGGAACACCCTGTATCTTATATCACTATCGAAAAGTACCATTACCGTACTTTAATTTTCGTATAATATTTCCTATGTCTAAATTTGTTAGTTTTCGAGATATTTTCATTTTTCAGAGCAAGTTATTAATTAGGGTGCTCTAATTAAAATTACCGAGAAAATAATGTACTTGCGTTTTGACTCACCCTCTATTCGATATAAAGAAAATTAGCAATATCAACCATTTTTATAAATTTTGACAATCAACAAAAAAATATGGCACCAATAAACCATTGCTGCTGTGCTTATTTTTATTTATACAGGGAGCTGAACTTATTACGATTTTCATAGAACATTGGTTATAACTTTGTAAATACCCTGTATAACATAACAAATCTTTATATTTTTGTGATGGGAAAGTTAAGAAAATTTCGAATATAAAATAAAATATAGGGTGTTCCATTTAAAAAAACAAATGTTTGGTCTGCCACTATGTTATCGAACACCCTATAACATTCTAACTGATTTTGTAATGTGAAGCTCAAAGTTAGCTACAATTTTTGTTATTAACTTATATTGCTATCTATTACTATAGCGGATCTACTAAGCTTTATCACACTAATCAATAACCCTGATTTTGTATTTATTACCTGTACAGGTGTGCTGCGCAGTAATGAACGCAAGCTGTATCAGCAGCCAGATGGCCGATACGGTGTTGGAGGAAGCATAGGGAACAATATATTAAAGAATCAGTTGTCTTAAAATACTTTCTCGAAATCGTTGCTCTCTTAGACCAATTGAAGAAAAATGTGTAGCAAATGCATCAGTAGAATGTATCAGCAACTCGTTGCCAATGCTAAAAGAAGAAGTCAAAATATCAAAATATTGTTTAGTTAAAACAAAATTATTCATGTTCAGATTTTTGTTCTTTCAACAATATCATGAAAACTTTCTGTATTAGAGCATTTGCAACACTTTCCACCTGAAACCCAGTCTATTAGATACCCAAGATAGTTTTTTTTCCCAATCCATCGTCTTCCCTATATAACCAAAGTATTCTGGTGTTCCTCGCTTTAGTATGTTTAGCTGTTCCCTATCGGTATTCATCATTGGTATGACCTACTCGTTGGTGTGCTCTTAATGATATCTTCAAAACTCGACCATCAAAGGGTTCAACCTGTTCATTGCTGTTCCTTTCAAATTCCCGGCCATAAATAATATGGTACAGAACGAAGTAACAAAAATTAATTCATAGCTATCATCTATCATCCATTTAATTGTTGCTTTTAGACTTATTTACATGTATTAGTCTAAAAATAAATTAATTTTATAGTAACTAGTGGATAATTAGTAATAATTACTCCAGGTTATCCATTTGCAGCTGTAATACAATCAACAATGCTGTATGATGTTAACCAAATAAGCAATATGTGAAAATATACTTGCAGTTCGTAATTTTCTGAAGTTCTGAAGGCATGTATATGTCGTGAAATTTTATCTCCTGTCCTTACCTGAAACAATAAAAATATATTATAATGCGAAACCAAAACCAAAACTTATATTTTTAAAATATACAATTTTTGGGTTCAAACTTGCATAAATAGGGTTCGAACTTGCACATAAAACTATTTTTGCATAAAATTGTTAATTCATGTTTAAAAATGTTATATTCAAAATATTACATCTTAACAATGAATAGTGTACGTACAACAACTGATAATAGTTCCGCGCCCAAAATTTCCGTTTCAAACAACTTCAAAAGCGCGAGCTGGGGTCTGACGTCACCAACCAGTGTTCTCGTTCGCCCGTTCGGTGAGCTATTACATTGAATGCATTTTGCCATTGCTAGTTATGCGTGTCGAATAACTGTCTTGTTTGCTCGGTGTTTATATTATTGTATTTAGTGTATGTGTATAATAAACTTTCTCAAAATGGAAAACAAATCTGCGCGATATAAGAACTATATAGTGCCGGAGTGCCAAAGCACAACTGTCAGAACATCCAACAAATATTTTTTTTACTCTACCAGTAGAACCAAAAACCAATCAAATGGCCAAAGGCATGCAGGCGAGATAAAAAGGATATTTCACAAAGTAGCAAAGGTCTTTATGTCTGTGAGGATCATTTCGATGTGAGTATTTATCTAATTAGGTACCTAATACTAATAATACATTTTGTATTTCAAGAAAAAATATTAGGTAGTTGTCGTTTCATGAAATGTGCCTACTTAAACCATTTGTTGCAGTTAGAACAAGACATGAATAACTATATAAATTCAAGATTATGGGTGGTCCCAAAATTATTAAGTCAGGTGTTGTCCCGCACATATTTGATTGTTAGCCAGACAGAAAAAGAAATTTTTCTGAGCCCATGAGGGAAGCAGCCCTTAAAAGGGTTAAACGTCAGCTTCTTGAAGATGCCGCTTCCACATCTAACTCTGTTCTAGAGGACAATGATGATAAGAGACAGTGTGATCCTAGTTTCACAAACTTAGTTCAACCAGGACCTGAATTAAACCAACCAGCTTTACCCCAAAAACTGAATAATGCATAAACACAGACTCACATCAAAATCAGAAGCAAAGGTATTCAGTGTAAATTTTAAAGGAGTGTTGCAGTCGGGTTGTCGCCATTGAAAATACATAATAAGGATGCATGAACTTCACCTATAAAAGACTTGCAAACATTATTTGAAGATCTCACAATAAAACACTGAAAAACGTTTGTTTTCTATACTTCCACAAAATTTATTACAACTATGTTATTACTACAGCTGTTTCGGCAAAGTGCCTTTCTCAAGTGATATATTTTACAATGTGTTTGCCTTTTTAAGTCTTTAACTGAAGAGGTTGAGGAGTGGGGAGCTGTTTGTCTCGAGTTGGTCATTCAGAATTATATCTGTATTTTTCAATTTATTAATTTCCATTGATTCTAAAAGCGATAGCTTAAGGCCTTTATTTTGAATATGTAGAATTTGAAACTCTTCATTGAAAGAATGATTATGATCTAGAAGGTGAAGTGCGTATGTAGAAGTGTCTGTTTTTCTATTGTTGAAAGCCCTTTTGTGTTCTGCTATCCGTTTGTCAAAAGTTCTGCCAGTTTGACCGATGTAAGTTTTCGGACAGTCACCACAAGTTAGTTTGTACACACCACTCTGTAGTTGCTTTCTCTTTCGGCTTTTATTGTTTTTAATATGTTTGCTTAAGTTGTTGTTAGTTCTGAAAGCTGGTGTTATTCCTTTCTTTTTTATGTATCTGGCTATTTTTGTTGTTATTTTGCCAGTATATGTGAGAGAGCAGAAGGTACTGGGTTCTTTCTGTGGTGGTGGATACACTAATTTCAAGGCTTTCTTATGGAGTAAGCTTTCTTGTAAAATATATCACTTGAGAAAGGCACTTTGCTGAAACAGCTGTAGTAATAACATAGTTGTAATAAATTTTGTGGAAGTATAGAAAAACAAACGTTTTTCAGTGTTTTATTACAGAGATAAAATGAACTTCCATCAAGTAACGGTCGAATCCATCAATTATTATTTGAAGATACAAAAAGTGAATCAGGACGTTCTGTATTTGAAGATAATAGTGAATATAATGGTAGTGATGACTATTGGTAAAATAAAAGTGATTCTTCTTGTGATGAAGATGCGAAAGAAGAGGAAGCAAAACAATTTAAAATGTTGTCTCTGAAGTGTACAGTGATGAAGTTACAATACAGACCTAGATTTTATACGTTTCAATTAATTATATTATAAAACACAAACAATGCATCTATGTTTCACTCTAAAAAGAACAGGACACACATTTATTATGTCTCTTGGAGATGATTTCGTCATAAGCGAAAGAAATGCTTCGAGAATATTTGCAAAATTTGTTACTATACTTAGTAAATATTTAAGATCTTGTCATTTTAATCCCCAAGTTGGTCCAGTTAAATTAAACTTACCCTTAGCATTTCAATTAAAGACGATTAAAATGTACTATACAATCCCCAGAATAGCCTAATCGCTTTCTTTTGAAAAACCCTCTTGAGTAATAGTATCTACTTATGCGGCGTTTTAATCACTTTAGAAGGTACCAATTTCTAAAGATTTATAAATTTCACTTTGAAACTAAATAAAATGATTCTAAAAGTATGCAAGAATACAAATAATATCTGGTAATTTCCAATTAAATACGATTAAAATGTTATATACAATTCCCGTAATACTCTAATCACGTTTAACCGGGCTCGACTCGTAGCCCGGTTGTGGTCCGTGACGTCAGGCCAATAGAAGAACGTTCAAGCGCCTGCTAAGAAATTTGAATTTTATAGCATTTTTTCAAAGCCTCGTAATAAGTATATAGGTTAAAAATATTTTTTTTACATGCAAGCGTTTTAAGATCATGTTACCTTATGTTTTTTAATATTATTTTAATATTAAAAAATTTATGTAAGTTCCCTATTATAAGGATAAAATTAGGAATGAGTATATTAGGGGAAGTCTAGGGGTGGCACCAACTGATGCCAAAATGAGGGAGCATAGGTTAAGCTGGTTTGGTCATGTTCAACGTCGAGACATTAATCACCCAATACGAAGAATTGCTGAACTGCTAGTTCCTGGAGGAAGCAGGACAGGAAGACTAAAGAAGACCTGGGGAGACGATTAGGCAGGACATGTCGGTAAAGGGTATTGACCTTGATATGACCCAAGATACAAACTAATGGAGAAATGAAATTAGGAAAGCCGACCATGCATAGGGATATATGGACAAGTAGAGGACCTAATAACACTAAACTTTGTGGTACCCTATATTGTATACAATGTTTTTGAAGTTATACTTATTTAGCCGCGATGGGGGTCAATTTATATGTGCGCGAATTCATCAAAAGGCTTGGTCCTCGGCGCAGCTCAAACGTTATACGGGCTCTGATTGGGTGTTGAAATGATATGTCAATAATTGTTCAATATGGAGGTTATCGGTACACAAATAGGGGTCGCCAACTTCTTGAAAATTTCAAGATCTTGTCTTGATCTTGTCTTGATTTTAAGACAAGATCAAGACAAGAAGTAATTTTATATTTCAAGATAAGACAAGAAATTTTATGTCAATACCAAGATTTCTTGTCAAGAAAACAAAAAATCTTGAAATATCTTTGCTATTAGTAAAAACTAGATTTTATTTTAAATAACAAATTTAGCACATTTTTAAATCGGAATGGAAAAGCCATGAATTAAGGACATGATTAAGGCAGATAACACTTTTTATGGAGTCAACTCCTAGTCGAATTCTTGGCTTTATTATTGAAGTTGCTCTTGAAAATAGCTTTTCCGCAGGTACAGATGTTGCTGGCGTTCCGAGAAAATTCTTGGCCATTCTCGATAATGAAGGGTGATTTTTTCTCGTGTCTTCTAAACCAATTAAGTATATTCTCAGAATCTTCTGACCTAGGCTCATTTAAGTATTTTTCAATTTCATACTTCCAAGATTGTAAGTTATCATTATCAGCTTTCTTAAATAGGTAAGTAATATCTAACTCAAATTCGTTATCTTCTTTTTTTCAGACTAAGACATTAAATCTTCGGATTAACAAGGGTTTACACAACCTGCCTCTATATTAGCCTAAATGGCATTACATAATTTGTAGCGCCATCCCATAAGCATAAGCGCCTCATTTCTAGTTTGTCTAAAGGTAAATTTACTCCAATTACCGCCAATGGGAGTGTGCAATATTTATTCCCTTCGAGAATTGAAGAAAGTGTTTTAAAGCTACTCAGATACTGACAAAATTTACTGATCACAACCATTCTTTGCTGCAGGGGAATCACCGGACCAGGCAATCAAGAAATTTCAAGATCTTGAAATTTCTTGAGTCAAGACAAGATATAAGTTGTCAAGAAAACGTCAAGACAAGATTTTTTAAATTTCTTGATTTTTTCTCAAGACAAGACAAGAAGTTGATGTCAAGACAAGAATTCTTGTCTTGTCGACCCCTATACACAAATAATGTTGTGTATATTAGTTTTTATTGTTGTGAGGACAGAAACAGAGGCAAGTGTATAATTGTAGTGACTTTTTAAATAGTTTTGAAAAGCCACAGGTACGTAATTCTAAATGTTTCAGTATGTATTGTAATAAAAAATTATCTACATACATATTTAGAAAATGTAAAAAATAATGTAGGTACTTACCTATTAGTAGGTAATGCTTTAATTTACATTATTTGATTTCTACTAATCTTCATCTTATATATCGTTTTCTCACTCTATATTTTGTTGTATTTTAATTCCACAAAAATCAAACTAATTTGATTAAATTCATATAAGTAATAAACAACTGTCAAAAAATTTATGGTGTAAACGTTCAGTTGGTGTAAATTCCCACATAACATTTACGCGAAGGTGGCGCAATGGGAAAGCGATCTGATTTTCGATCGGCGGGATCGACGGGAAGCGGGTTCAATTCCTATTAGTGCAAGTTTTAATTTTTTTATACATTTTATGATTGTAAGTATATTATTATATAATTTTTTTCAGAAAATACGTATTTAGTTAAAATTTTTGGCAACAATTATTGTTCAGAAATTATTTCTTTGTGGCATTTTTCAATGTGTTTGTGTGTGTTTTATTCTATTATTTTTTTAATTTTTGGTATTGTTTTAATAAAAATTTTGGGAAAGTAATAAGTATTAAAATTAGTTTAATATTTATGTAAAATATAAATAAACTGTTTAAAGTATGTATATTGATTTCGTTGAAATCATATAATAGAAGTATAACTTCTTACGTGCGTACAAAGTACACACACATTCTTTTTGAGACTAGAGTCAGTATTATTTGCTCTAACTAGACGCGCCCTGTATAATATTTATTAGCATTATAATAATTCCTATTCCTGCATCGGTTATCTTAATCGCATTATATGAGTTAATAAACATAACTAATATATTATGAATATATTATTATTGTTAAAGAAACAACCTAGCATGTTTTTCAACATAAATACTTAATAGACCCATCACCACACGATAATTAATCCAGTCCTGACACATTAAAGAACTTTTAAAAATGTAACGACTGACTGCTACCGTCTTAGTGTCAAAATAAACGTTCACAACACATTTATTAACATATTTTCAGTAATGGATTTTGGGACTTCGGTTCTAATTTCAGCTTCGGCTTTTCAGTCGGACGGGCTGAAGTCGAGCAAATTTTCCGACCCATTTCATTCAATAGAAGTCGTCGAAATAAAAAAATAAATCTAATACAAATGTCCGTCAACAGAAATAAAACTTTCCGGCACGATGGAAAATAAACACAGTTTTTTCGGAATGAAATGAGCACATCACATGTTCGGCTGTGTCCGAGAGTTTTGTGATGAATAAACAGAAATTTATATTTTATACAATGTGTTAAACTGGGGAGATTTTGACGTGGTCAATATCTATTATTTAATACAAAAAATTAAAGTCAGTATACTATAGGCCAGGGGTGGCCAAATTGTGGCTCGCGAGCTACATGTACCTCTTTGAAGGATTATTTGTGGCTCTCAATAAATGTATCTGAATTTTTGTGTTTCAAAATGTCTTAAATTACCTACAACAAATTAAAATAAGTGTAGCATCAAGACTTAGACACGGACACTCCTGATCACCGTTGCTATTCAATTTAGCCTTGGAAAATGTAATAAGTAAAATATCATCTGAGCTGACAGGGGGATTTGCGAATCGAGGATCAAAGCTATTGTTGACCTTTGCAGATAATCTAGGTGTAGTCGCTCATTCTACAAGAGACGTGAGAGGGATGTTTTCACAACTCGAAGGAGGAAACAGGTAGTCTGGGCCTTCGAATAAATGAAGAGAAATGCTAGTAACCAAAAATCCAAAACCAAGAGTATGGGTAAGAACAGAACAAGTGGGTCGAGGTGGAGGTGCAGGTCGCGGTGTATTCTACTAGTTAAAGGATCCCCCAAACCGACGCGAAACTTTTGCGACGCGAATTTTTCGTTGCGGAACATTCGCAGGCGAAACGGTAGCGGACAAGGCTTTCCCACATTGGCGCGGAACCTAACGCGACTGTTCGCCATACAAATATGAACAAATTATAATTTTAGGGCGGTCTTTTCATCTCCGAATAACTAATTAACGAGAAGTTTATCTGACAAATATTTAATAAAACTGCCAGATAAACTTCCCGATAACTACATAGTTACCCGGAGCACAATGGAAATAACGGCAACCGCATTGCTGACCAGCTATCTAGGAAGGCAGTAGGCGTAAGAGTTTTAGGCCTGCTGATCTTTTTGGCTGGTCAATTACAACAATCTAGGAAATTGCCAAAATGTCACTCCCGCACGCAAACCGTGAAAAGATGGGAACAAGGGCCTGAATGTAGACTTATAAGGGAACACTAAAGAACCTTGAGAAGTCAGCATTAGAAAACTACTTGAGAATGACCAGGAAAAGCCTACGCTTGACAGTTGGTTTTTTAACTGATGTTATCTTTATTGATGTTATTATCTTTATTTCATAATCATTAACCAACTATTATTTCTGAGAATGGATGACTAGTTCATGAAAATTCATGCATTTTTACTAATTTAAAATATTTATTTTAAATGATTTTCTCCCAATTCTAACCCTATACTATCTTAGATTTTATCCTTTTTTCTTATATTTTTCTAATCTTTACTTAAATCATATATATTATAGGATATTGTTTCACAATTTCAATGAGTTTTTCTGTAACAGACCTTTTAATTCACGCGAAACTACAACGGCAGCGGAAAATATCGTGCATGCAGCGTTTGATGAAAACAACGCTGATCTACCGCGACCGTTGCGGATACCGCCCCAACTAGTGTGAACACGCCCATAAGTCGCCGTGCCTATCGATTCGCCGCGATTCCGCGTAGGTTGCGGCTGCGAAAGTTTCGCGTTGGTTTGGGGGATCCTTAAGTCGCGGTAGATGTCGACAGCACATAGCAAGGAGGTCACCTGCGCTGTCAGAGCTAGAACCACTATCAAGTGAAGTAGTTTAATGAAATTTGAATGACAAAAAGGATGTGCTTTTGCGATGTTGTGTCAGTCAAGTGATGATAGTGATGAAATGTCAGCTGTAAATAATCAGATCCTCCTTCATATTTCAAAAATTTACTGAATTTATTAACTTTAGAAATTCAAAACTAAATTGAATACAAAAAAGGGATTATATAAAAAGTATTAACTCAGATAGCGCAAGTAATAACAACTTGGCTTCGAACGGACCAATCACAGGGAAGCATCCTTGTAGGACGCGCAGTAGACATCCATGTAAAACAAACTCATTTTATTTTCAAAGGCATCGATGTAAACCTCCTGGATGGCATCGCGCTAAACCTCCAGCGCGACTTACCTGCTCTGTTCTCTTCCATTCACTAAAATGTGTTTTACATGGATATCGACATCGACCGCGACGTCCACCTCCACCTCCACCGCGACCCACTTGTTCTGTTCTTACCCTTAGTCAGAACATAACAACTATTAATGACCACAACTTCAAAGTTGTAAAAGGGTTTAAATATCTACAGGTGGTCATCACAGATAATAACCACATTTAAAAAGAGGTCTGAGCATGGATATCTGCGTGGAATAGAGCATTATACTCCCTACGATCATTATTACGATCTAAGCTGCTCAAAGGACAATCTAAATTAAGACTGTGCAAAATATACATGCAAATTATTCGCCCAATTGTTACATATGGAAGTGAAACATGGACTCTACATCAGCGAGAAATAAATATGCTGCTGGTTTTTGAAAGGAAAAGGTTTTTTCAAATAGATGAATTGACAGGAAAGTGGAGGAGGCGCCGTAAAGCTGAATTGGTGACTGCGTATTCTACTGAAAACATCGTCAGACAATAAAAGCTAAGATAAGATGGGCAGGTCATGTGGTAAGATCACAGGAAAACAGAGTGTTAGACAGTGTTTTTTGAAAGACAGTAGAAGATCAGCAGACCATCCCAGAAAAAGATGGAAGGATGATGAAGAATCGAAGTCTCCTGAATTAGTAAAGCTGCTTGTAGAATTATTTGCATATTTGAAACAACGATGTGAACCATTTTATTTCACTTTAAAATTCGTGAAATCCAAACCCCGACAGAAGAATTTAATACCTTTTTACACTTTTTAAATAAAATTGTTTAATTACGGCTCGAGAAAAATTTCAAATTTTGAAGAATGGCTCGGACTATCAGTGAGCTTGGCCACCCCTGATATAGGCTATTCAAAAAATTTTGCGGTTCGATGAGAAAACACAAGTTTATGGTTAGAAATACACTTTATTGTTCAGTATAGTCTCCCTGAACATCAATACACTTGTTAGTTTTGTTCCAACGAGATTCCAATTTATAAATTCCACCCCAGAAGTGAGAATCTGGAAAGGCTGCAAAATACGCTTCCACAGCTGTTATGACCTCATGATTTGATGAAAAACGCTTTGAACGCATGAATGTTTTTAGGTATCGAAACAGATGGAAGTCGCTAGGTGCCAAATCTGACGAATACAGTGGATGCGCAAACAATTCGAACTTTAATTCATGGATTTTAGCCACTGTTAAATGTCACGGTGCATTGTTCTGATGAAAAAGGATTTTTTTCTTATGTAAGCCTGGTCTTCTTTACGAACTTTTTCCGTCAGCTGGTCTAAAAGGTTACGAAAATATCCAGAATATATTGTTCCACCAGTTTGCAAGTAATCCAAAAACAAATCTTACTTTACCATTTAAAAATATGTTAGTCCTGTCGCCAGGGGGGGTACAACGGCCTCGTTAATTCAGATGGACTTACCCAAGTTTTTTTTATGTATTTTGACCCGTAGAACACGAATTTTTTGGGTAACAGTTGATCCGGATGTCGATAAGATTGTTATAGACCAAGAACTTGAGGAATCAAATAACAGCGATTTTTGGCAAAACAAAACAATATTTTGTATTTTTTGGGTCATTTTAAGCAAAAAATATTTCTACAAGTTTTTTAGTAGGATGCACAGTTTTCGAGATAAACGCGGTTGAACTTTCAAAAAATCGAAAAACTGCAATTTTTAAACCCGAATAACTTTTGATTAAAAAGTAAAACAGCAATTCTGCTTAGCGCCTTTGAAAGTTCAAGTCAAATTATGTCGGTTTTGATTATTTGCATTGCTAAAAATTTATTGTGTTACTGTTAAACAAAGCTACAAACAACTAGTGCGTGAGTGATGTTTCTATGATTTCTCATTTAAAATCGAACGAGTAGGTAGAATAGGTACTAGTGCAATCAAGACTATTTCTACGTTACATGCGTTAAAACGCATGTAAAAGCACGGGAAACCCTACGTGTTTATAGCTTTGTTAAACAATAAAAAAATAAATTTTTACCAATGCAAATAATCAAAACCGATATAATTTGACTTAAACTTTCAAATGCGGTAAGCAGACTTGCTATTTTATTTTTTAATCAAAAGTTATTCGGGTTCAAAAATTGCAATTTTTCGATTTTTTTAAAGTTCAACCGCGTTTATCTCGAAAACTGTGCATCCTACGAAAAAACTTGTAGAAATATTTTTTACTTAAAATGGCCCAAAAAATACAAAATATTGTTTTGTTTTGCCAAAAATCGCTGTTATTTGATTCCTCAAGTTCTTGGTCTATAACAATCTTATCGACATCCGGATCAACTGTTACCCAAAAAATTCGTGTTCTACGGGTCAAAATACATAAAAAAAACTTGAGTAAGTCCATCTGAATTAACGAGGCCGTTGTACCCCCCCTGGCGACAGGACTATGTGGTGGATTGTACAAATGTTGTTCAAAATAATCGATAAAAACTGGCTTATCGAAAAAGTACTAAGAGACAAAAAACCCATAAAATTTTTATGGGGAGAACAAATTCACTTTTATTATTTTTTTTTAAGTTGTGCCTGTCATAAGAATGCCACATATCCATTTTCAATAAACACTTTTTAATAAAAAAATAAAAACCTCATCTTGTAAAAGGTATATTTAAAATCCCTAAAAAGGACTGTATCACATCAAAACGTTTTCGGAATCAATATTCCATCATCAGTGTTATCACAGGTTTACATGCCTTAAGCCACCAAAATGTACGGGTAAAAACCTTTAAATTGATATTAAACAGTTGAGGTTACATTATATTATCTGATTTTGAAGGATGTTAAAATTTTTTCCAGATTAACCCCTGGCATCACATGACATCAACCATATTGTTTGGGAAATTGTAGGTAGAACCTTACATGGCAGAGTTTAGGTGACAACTAGTTGGTTGGGAAATAGTAGGGTAGAACCTTACATGGCAGAGTTTAGGTGACAACTAGTTGTCACCTAAACTCTGCCACGGTTGGGATTTCCCAACCAATATGGTTGATGTCATGTGATGCCAGGGGTTAATCTGGAAATATTATTAACATCCTTCAAAATCAGGTAATATAATGTAACCTCAACTGTTTAATATCAATTTAAGGGTTTTTACCCGTTCATTTTGGTGGCTTAAAGCATGTAAACCTGTGATAACAGATAACACTGATGCTGGAAAATTGATTCCGAAAACGTTTTATTGTGATACAGCTTTTTAGCGATTTTAAATATACCTTTTACAAGATAAGGTTTTTATTTTTTGTGATTTATGGTATACAGCCAGTACAGGAATTTTTTCCTTGTGATACTTTTTAAGAGTTTTCGATATATGTATTGAAAAAAATCAATTATCATTTTGTAACTTCAAAGGGCTCTAACGTTTTTTATGTGCACATTTGTACTAAGGTAAGTTAGGTTCACTATTTGTGATCCCAGAGGATCGAACTATTTGTGATCCCAGAATATGTTATTTAATTTATTACCGTCCTTTTTGTTACATCCTGTATAATGCTATCAAAATTTAAAAAATGTAACATATAAAAACAGTTTTTCATCATAGCGCAGTTTACATTTAAAAGTAAAAGAATTACAATAGTAAAACAGTACAATGGTTGCCAATGGTTGTTTTTTTAATTTAGAAAAACAATTGAAACATGGATGGAACTTTTTATTTAACAATGATTTTTTTAAATTTAATACAAAATATTCAAATAATGTCCGTTTGAAGCAGAAACGTAATACATATATGATTTATAACTGTATTAAATCTGAAATAAAAAAAAAGTAGGAAAGTATTTTATATTAACAAAAAACATTTTTTACTTTTAATTGCAGGAAATACGCTGATAGATCTAATAAAGAGGAGTGAAGACATTAGAAGGAAATTTAATATACGTTATATAAATGAATGAACACTAACTATAAAAAAAATGAAATAACCACATAAGCAAAATGGAGGAGACCCGTATGATCAAAATAGCAAGAGATAAATCAACCAATAATCGGCAGAAGTATCGAACGACCGGGGAAAAAGATGGAGTGACAACCTTCCATAGAGGTGTCAATTCGGAACAGCAGAAGAAGAAGACATTGAAAAAGCTAGAAAAATTTGCTAATATCTGTAAAAACAAATAAAAATGTATGCATAAACAAAATGTGTGCCTACATACTTCCAGTAAATTATCAAATTAAAACTTAAATGCTTTAAATTTTTAAATACGTTCTGTCTCGTTTAAATCGTAAAATACGAGTTTTCTATTGTTTTTATTTCATCTTTTCATTACCATATAAGTATAGTGCCTACTGTGCTCCCCACACAAAAGTATACTTTATTTCAACACCTCGACGGTGAAAAAACTAATTACAAAAAATCATAGATCATCTTTAATTACACAAATCTAATCACATAATCAAACCACGGGAACTTCTTAATAACTCTTTTTTATCGATTTACCGAGACAAAAGCAAGCTGAAAAACACGTCTTATGACATATGGTGTTACCCGTCGAGATCGAATACAGAAGCGTACTAGAACCTTTGTATATTCTCTGCCTTTTCTTTTTTTTTACCGTGGTCTTTAGAATAAAAGATTTACTCTTGCATTTGTGCAGTTATTTATTAGATAAGGTACTCTCCATTTACAATATACAATTCAAGTCTGTTAGGTTTTCCAGATTTATTGCTCACTGATAACTTCCAGATTTATCTTCTTTTTTACTTCAGTATTATGTTTATATGGGATTGAGCCACAATAATTATTGTTGGTGTAATGAATATTACTTTTTAAATTTAAAAGAAATTTAAAAGAAATTAGGTTTGAAAATTCTGGGAAAATTCTCATAACCTGATCTTTCTAGGTTATGTGTACTTTCCTTATGGTAGGTAAGCCCATGCGGGGATTTTTGCAGTTACTCAAGTGCGTCAGAAAATCACATGGAGAGAAACCTTGTACTCTGTAAATGTACCCCTACCATATGTGGACTCAATACAGGGAGTACGTTAAGGGGGGTCCAAAAAAAAATCTATCCTTAGAAAAACTCGAAATTCTCAGATTAAGATAAGGTAAGTTAAGCACATGCAGTAACAGTGTATATTTCAAAAATATGACGATTTGAGCGGGGCGTAAGGAAATGGGCGAGTCACAAGTTTGCCAGACCCGGATTAAGAATCTTGAGACCCCTAGGCAATCCAAGCTATGGGGCCCCTTAAGAAACCTTCGCCTTTTCCCTCCAAAAACATCTGATAACCCCTCCATTTTCGAGCGGTTCTAATTAGATATATTAGTGGACGTTTTGTAGACCTAAACTTAAATTTTTGTTTCATTTTATAAAAGGTGTTGCTTGAAGAAATAAAACTAAGAAATAGTCAAAAAACTGTTTATTTATAATGTTATAATCAATTTTTTCATGTTATATGTTGTAATCAACATTTCTTTCAACAAACATTGATTAGTGCCGTCAGCAAGAGTATGAAGAGCAGATTTGAAGGCGTTGTAACCTTTAAGGTCGCGTCATATTATAATGCACGTCGCGTTTTCGGCACGTAGCGTTTGCGGACCGGCAATCGGCGACTGCCCGTTCACATTTTCATACATAGAACGTTTCCGTTGGTTTCAGTTTGGTGCGGTGCAGATGTGTTTATTGTCACAAAGCGATGAAAACACATGCATACATGACAAAATTGCCCCGAAAACTATTTTTTAAATTAAACCGGGCAGTATCGTCGCCCCCGTTAGCGAAATTATTTCGATTAGATTTTTTTGCACAAACTTACTCAAAAAGAGGTCCTTATAACACATCCACAGGGTGCCGGGCGGTGCCGTTGTCAAAAAATTGTTTTAACAATTTTTGTTAAAGAAATTCACAAAAATAATTTTTTCATTACGAACGATTTTTTTTTAAATAATTTGGGTTATTCTTAGCAAAAAAGGTATCTTGTGATTTTTCTCTAATATTGATTGTTGTCGAGTTATACGCGATTTAAAATTTGAAAAGTACGGAAATGGCCATATAACTCGACAACAATCAATTTTAGAGAAAAATCACAAGAGACCTTTTTTGCCCAGAATAACTCAAATTATTATTAATTTGGGTTTAATTAAATTATTAATAAAAAATTATCTTTGTGAATTTGTTTAAAAAAGATTGTTTAAACAATTTTTCGACCACGGCACCGCCTGGCAATCTGTGGATATGTTATAAGAACCTCTCTTTGAGTAAATTTGTGCAAAAAATCGAATCGGAATAATTTCGCTAGCGAGGGCGACGATACTGACCGGTCTAAATACTCTGTATCAAATTCAAAGAAATACATAAATAAACAACGAGGGGAAAACGACCCGTAGCTGTCAACATCCGAAAAATATTGTTTTCGAATGAACCGAACGCAAACGTAATGTGTCTTATACGCTACGTTACGTGTCTTATACGCACAATATGAATTGTTCAATTTAAAAACCATTAAATTATATTTTTCGCAAACGAAACGCTACGTGCCGAAAACGCGACGTGCATTATAATATGACGCGACCTTTAGACAAAATGATTGTATCAGCAGTCATATGATTATAGGATGTGAGTTAGTTAACATCAATGTAGGTACCTACTAAATATTTTTTCAGTAGTAGCTGCTGAACGTAAAGTTGTTTCCAGAATAAACTGCTCAAAACAAATTTCATATCTTTACGGCCTTTCTATTGTGTATTCCCAAATGCTTTTTCAAACTTCCACAAAAACCACAACTCAAAAGAAAAGAAAGAAACTGATAGGTTCAGTTGGAGTCGGGTAAAAAGAAAGATAAGTAAAAAAATAATAGACTCAGTTGAAAGTTCATTGAAAGTAAGAAGGGGAAATTGCTTTATTAATTGAAACAGAGAAGAAATTTTAATAGACTGTTAAAATAAGAAAAATAAATGGGGTTACTTACATTAAGTTCTGTCCATAAATAAATAATATTAACACTAAAACGCAAGAACACAAAGACTAGACTACAAATAATTTAAAAATGGTGGTAATAGGAACTAGCAGAAGAGCACTACATTTGTTGAACTGCTTTAATTGGCAATTTTCATGTTTTATTCTTGTTTTTTATTTAAATAAAAAACATTGGCTTGATCTTGATCGGTTAATACACACCAGATTGATTAACTAATACTGGGTTTGTACTTTGTAGCATGTAATTTACTTCTGCCAGAGACCTGATAATGCTGTGCAAACTATAGACAGCGAAACCGGTCGTCGTATGTAAATAAATGATTGTGAGAACGTCTGTTATAGACGAAACAATAAAGCACTAAAATCGGCCTTACTTCCGAAAAAAAAAAGGAGAAGACGGATCTTAATAATATTCTTTTTGCATTCGATTCGTGAATGCGCCAGGGAACTTTGTGACCCCTAGCCAAGAGATAATATTGAAAAACTGCATACAAAAAATGCATTCTTAAAGTGCATCTCAAACAGACAATAAAAAAAGTTCAGAACTCGTCAATTATCAACGGAAATGAGTTCAATTTTGTTACACGGGGGGTTTTGGGGTCGCTGAAAACGAATATGACGTCAAAAGTGATCTCCGGGGTACCTGTTGCCAAGGGTACCTACTGTTTACCTCGTCATTAAAATTCATTAAAAAATTAGTCAACAATCATTACTCGGGGGTTTTTGGGGCCGCTAACGACGAATATGACATCGGAAGTGATTTTCGGAGTACTTGGTGCCCAGGTTACCTACTGTTTAGCTTTCTTGTGGAGTTTTCTTCAAAAAAATTATTAAAAAATTAGTTAAAAATAATTACTCGGGGATTTTTGGGGTCGCTAACGACGAATATGACATCGGAAGCGATCTCCGGTATACCTGGTGTCCAGGGTACCTACTTCTTATGGAGTTTTCGGCAAATTCATTAAAAAAATAGCCAAAAATCATTACTCGGGGGGTTTTTGGGTTGCTGACGACGAATATGACATCGGAAGTGATCTACGGAGTACCTGGTACCCAGGGTACCTACTGTTTATCTCGTTTTCTAAAGTTTTCGGAAAATTCATTAAAAAATTAGTCAAACATCATTAGTTACGAGATAAACGGTACCCTGGGCACCAGGTACACCGGAGATTACTTCCGACGTCATATTCATCGTCAGAGACCCCAAAAACCCCTAAGTAATGAATTTTAACTAATTTTTTATTGAGTTTGCCAAAAACTCCAGAAAACAAGGTAAACAGTAGGTACCCTGAGTACCAAGTACTCCATAGAGCACTTCCAATGTCATATTCGTCGTCAGCGACCCAAAAACCCCGAGTAATGATTTTTGGCTAATTTTTTAATGAATTTGCCGAAAACTCCATAAGAAGTAGGTACCCTGGGCACCAGGTATACCGGAGATCGCTTCCAATGTCATATTCGTCGTTAGCGACCCTAAAGACACCCAAGTAACTATTTTTGACTAATTTTTTAATAAATTTTTTGCCGAAAACTCCACAAGACGAGGTAAACAGTAGGTACCCTGTGCACCAGGTACTCCGGAAATTACTTCCGATGTCATATTCGTCGTTAGCGGCCCCAAAAACCCCCGAGTAATGATTTTTGACTAATTTTTAATGAATTTGCCGAAAACTCCTCAAGGCGAGGTACACAGTAGGTACCTTGGGCACCAGGTACTCCGGAGATCACTTTTGACGTCATATTCGTTTTCGGTGATCCCAGAAACCTCCCGAGTAACAAAATTGAACTCATTTCCGCCGATAATTGACGAGTTCTGAATTTTTTTTATTGTCTGTTTGAGATGCACTTTAAGAATGCATTTTTTGTATGCAGTTTTTCAATATTATATCATGGCTCGGGGTCAAAGTTTCCTGGTGCATTGACGAATCGAATGCAAAAAGAATTATTAAGATCCGTCTTGTCGTTTTTTTTTTTCGGAGGTTCAGTGCTTTATTGCTTCGACTATTATTTCATTACCTACTTAAAAATTTTACTTAAATCTTTTTTTCTCTATAGAGAAATATTGTCTTGATCTTCTTTACAACCACTTTTAGTCAAATCATCAAATCCGGATCTGAAACAGGCATCACCGCCAAACCTTTTGAATTCACCATATTTAAAGATACCATTACAGTAATAAGGATGTAATTACCTGAAGATATTTTCTATTTTTTATATTTTTATTTTCGTTGAGAACGGTTGGTGGTACATCAAGGTACATTATGCGTTATTGATGAGCTCAAAAATGACCTGATTGAACGTCAAGATGGGTGTCGGATTGGAGTAAAACACCAAGAGAATTATTTTGATAAATTGATCTTGATAAAAGATTGTAAATGTTATTTGATCCCAAGGAATACAGGTGTCTGTGTAAAGTGTTTATCTGGATTAGTCAGTCAATTGAACATCGGTAACAACGTTTTGTTCGAGAAATTCGAGTCTGCTTTATTTGTGTCATGACAATTTATTCAGGATGTATGAATTGTGATTATGCATATTTACAGGCAATTAAATTATTTTATCTTCAGATTTAGATATAATTAGACGTGTATAGGCTACACAAGTACTCCAAGGAAAAAAGCAGAAAAATACCATGTTCGGGACACTGAATCATCCAGGTATGTGACAACTTGTGTAGTTATTGTAAACCTGTAGGAAGAAAACCTACTTGTTTCCTGTCTAGAGTTCGGAGAGGTTTTTTAATTAATAACAATTTAGTACAAAAAACGCATTATTTCGATTTTTTGCACTCCATTAAAAAGCTAAGTAGTTTTTACTAACGTAGAACTTTGGCGTTTCACCCAAAGTTGTGTATTGAGTATTGAGGTACTTAATAAACTATCAAAATTTGAGACCGATCACTTAATTAGTTTAAAACTTATTATATTTGTTTATCTCAAAGATTTTTTGCAATAACATAAGACAGAAAATAATTAAATTAGGGCAATTCTGCGTATGCCAAATGAAAGTAGAAGAGTCATACTGTCAAAATGTATTAAGAAAGATAAAAAATTATTTATTATAGTTAAACATCCTAATGCCAAATCTTTGAAATTTTGTAGTTTATAAGCATTTAGAATATCTTTAAAAGTTTTGTCCGTAGAAAAAACCTTTTTTCCACCTACCTCTACCGAAAGTATACTTTTCCTGACCTGATTGTAGGGAGCAAAGTCGTACTCTGACCTGATTGTGGGGAGCAAAGTCGTACTTTTCCTCCCTAGGGAGTAAAAGTAAAAGTGACGTCATGGCATGTCATTGATGAAATAACTTATTGACGCCCTATACAATATTCCATTATCTATTACGTAAGTATCTATACATTTTAACGTTTATTTGTAGAAGCCCTTTATTTTGCAGAATGGTAAAAAACAGTAAATTGTTATTTTGGTTTAACAATGTTTACATTAATAATTTGACGTATATTTGACAGTTAACAGTTCTACTGTACCTACTTGTTAGTTTTAGTTCTCTAATAAATTTTGTTAGTTACATAAATAAATTATTTAAAAATGAAAAAATGACTTGTTATTTGAGGAAGGTGGAAAAATCACACCTATAACATGGGAGTAAAGTGCCTTTTCCTCCCTTGAATGATTACTTCATTCATGTTAACTTCATTCTCGGGAGGAAAAGTAGCACTTTCCTCCTTTGTTATACAAATAGCTGTTACATATTCGAAAAGGTGGTATTTAACACGAATTTTCAAAAATGTAGTTCAAATGGTGACTAGTCGTGGTAAGTGAAGAGGGAGCTGGGAGCATACAAATCCACGAGTTCAAGAACTGAAAAAGCAACTTAAAACCACTATTTTCTATATCCCGAGATCTAATTTTTTAATAATTAGGGGAGTGCAATTAGAACGAAAACATGCATTATTTCGGAATAATTCAAACAAGCTTATATTTTTCTTTTTACTTAACTTTTAACTTTTAACTTTTTTTGTTAGTTTATATACATGTTAAAGTAAAAAGTTCTACTCACTGATTTTGCCGCTAATTGTTTATTAATTGTTTAGACAATAACAATTGTTTTATATAAGTGATTTTAAAAATATCGTTGAATTCATCATTTTACTTTGATTAAATATGTTTTTATTTTGTTTTTGAGTATGCTGAATCCGAATATGGCATTACAGTTCGAAAATTCTTATACAGTAGCTCTTATACAGTATGTCTGCGTATCTAGGAACCATATGGGAAACATTTTTATTATCAATTCTACGAAAAAAAGTTATTATCCATAAAATGCTCAGGATAGCCTAAAATATAAAACTCAACCATCAGATATCAAATTTTTTCAATTTTATACAGGGTATGTCAAAAATATGAATTTCGTTAAGGAGTAAAGTACCTTTATATTCCAGAATAATAAAAATTGTTATTATGAAAAGTTATTTGGAATTAAAAACTATGTTTTAATATACAATCATATCCTTCTAATTAAGAAAAAAAAATTTCAATTTTTTCTCAAATTACGCGATACCTATCATCATTTTAATAAACTTTTATGATAACTATTTTATTATCAATTTTAAGAAAAAAATTATTCCGAATAAAAAGCTCTACCTGGTCTAAAATCTAAGATACAACCATCATTATATCAAACTTTTTCAATTTTATACGAGGTATGCAAAAAATATGAATTTCGCTTAAAAGTTAAGTATCCTTATAGTGCATAATATTTCAATTAGAAGGACGTAATTGAATATTGGAATTTAATTTTTAATTTCAAACAACTTATCTTAACAAAATTATTCAATATTGTGAAATTTAAAGGTGCTTTACTCTTGAGTGAAATTCATATTTTTTGACATACCTCGTATAAAATTAATAAAATTTCATATCTTATGATTGCATCTCAGATTATGTATGATGTAGAGTATTTTAAAATGAATAACTTTTTTTCGTAAAACTGATAATAAAAAATTTATCAATAGGTTCCAATTTACGCCGACATACTTTATGCACAAAAAAATTTTTTTGTTAACCTTATATTATTGTTGAAGCTTATTATTAAATGTATTTTAATTAAGTTTTACAGAAAAAAGTTTTGATCACTTTTTATAAACATTTTTTTAGCAGGAAATTTTCGGTTTTTTTATTACATTATTTTATCTTTCTTAATTTTCTCAAAAAGAAATTGTTTATTTCATCTCTAAAGTAAAATAATTTAGGGCATTTTAAATACTGCATCCTAAGCTTTAAAAAAACACCTACAAAATTGTATTAAATCTGTTCAAACTTAAGTAATATCGTCTTAAAATGGTAGTAATTCTGTAAAACTACAAAGTTTTCAAAAATTATATTTTTTGGGATGTCGTATCATTTGAATTAAATTATTGAGACTTTTTATGAATAAAACATCGTTTAGTAAAATGTTTGAGAGGTAAGTTGTGCAAATTGGAGAGTTTTATAGGTGAAATTGTATTAGTCACCGTACTTATGCCCATAAATTTTATTTCTTGTTATTATAACCATAAGATAGCTTAATTGTTCTTCTTTCATGTCCAATTTGTAAAATTTCATTTGATCCATTAGTTAAAGAATTACATTGACATAACTCAACCATGCACTTCGCCGAACGCTAGTTTACAGTGCGCCAATGTTTGTGAGAAGGGTGACTTTAGCGTTATAAACAAAAAAATTATAGAAGCTATAGATTTAATTTTAGAAAAATCTTTGCATGAAGTTTATTTTGTAAAATTTTCTGAATTTTTCAATGGACAAGTCAGTTTTTTCTAAAATTTATATTTTCGGAATTATTTAAAAATACATCTAATTTCGCAGTTCATTTGTTTAATAAAAAATGAAGCACCCACTTCTCGAGTAGAACTTTTTGATATGTTGTTTATTAAACATTTCTTAATGAAATTACAAAAAGTTTTATCTTGTTTGATTTTTTCCGAAGTGAAAATCTACATATATGCACTCCACTAAATACTATCATTATTAATCATCGAAAAAGTTAAAGTACACTTTAATAAATAATATATCTTCAATATATAATTATTTATTAAAAATAATTTATTTATTAAAGTGTACTTTAACTTTTTCTATGATTATTAATGATACTATGATTAAAAAGTAGATTTTTGGGAAAAACTTTTTTTTTTTCGAATTGTTTGAACAAATTAGACTATTGATTGAATAATAAATTTATAATCAAATTACATATTTGTAATGTACCTAAGTAAGTAAGTAAAAAAATAAACATCAAAATCCATTTAGTAGATCCGAAGATAAACTGCTCGTCAAAAGTTAGGGATATAGAAAATTCTGCTGAATTTCTATAGTAGATTTTTTCATGGACAGATTAACGGATTCCGCTAATTTTTTTTATTATTTTAGACTTTTCTTTTAGTATTTACACAGTTATGCAAAGGTTTACTCAAACTTTTTTTTTGTACTTATAACGGGTGGAAGAAAAGAAATGTTTTTCTTATGTTAAGTTTGAGACGCCCTGTAGGGAGGACGAGGTACAAATAGGAGTATATATCGAAATCGTATTGTAGTCTTATGTTTTGTGAACATTTTGTTTTTTGAATGTCCCTTTTAACTATTTATAATGGGAAATAAGCCACAATATTATTAAAAAATGATTTTTATTAACGTTTCGACGCCCAAATCGGGTGCCGTTGTCAAAATACAAAATACTACTAACATAAACAAAAATGTTGTTGCTTAGTAAAAAAATTCTTCTAATAATTTATTTAATTTGACTCATTTATATTGGCAATTTAGATACATATTTATGATACATTTTAAAGTAGAAGAATTTAGTAAATAGATAGACTTTAAACAAAATTATAGTAAAGTCAGAATTTGGTATTAATTTTGAGAGTAAATTAATGTAAGACCAAATACTTACGATGTCGGGATAGTATCACGAGGTTTTTCCTGGTTTTCCCTTGTGATTTACTATGAGATCTCTAACACGAGAATTTTAATGTCACCGTTGCATGTGGTTGTCTTTTTAAAGACAGATCACATGCTATGATTTTTTTGTGACGGATATTCTTGAGTTGGGGTTGATTTCATGTAATCGAATGAACTATCTTTCAGTAAAGTCGTCCCAGGAACGCAACTCATAAATATTGGCAATATCATTTTAAAGTCTTCTACTTTAAAATGTATCATAAATATGTATCTGAATTGCCGACAAAAATGAGTCAAATTAAATAAATTATTAGAAGAATTTTTTTACTAAGCAACAACATTTTTGTTTATGTTAGTAGTATTTTGTATTTTGACAACGGCACCCGATTTGGGCGTCGAAACGTTAATAAAAATCATTTTTTAATAATATTGTGGCTTATTTCCCATTACAAATAGTTAAAATTGTAAAAATGCCACAAGAAAATAGCTTCAGAACAACACTGAATGTCCCTGATATTTTTAGAAATAAAAAAATAGACGGTTTTGTAATTTAACATGTGTTTTAACTGAAACAAAAGTTTGAGACACCTTGTAGGGAGAAAAAGGCACAAAGGTGAGTATACCTCGATATTTTGTTGTAGTCTCATATTTCGTGAATATTTTATTTTTTTAATTTCTCTGATATCTTTAATAACAAAGAAACTAGACGATATTACTCTTTAATATGTGTTTTAACTGGACGACATGCGCCACATCACACATGTAAAACATAGAAAAACATATTAAAGAGTAATACCGTCTAGTTTCTTTGTTATTAAAGATATCAATCAGAGAAATTAAAAAAATAAAATATTCAAAAAATATGAGACTACAACATAATATCGGGGTATACTCACCTTTGTGCCTTTTCTCCCTACAAGGTGTCTCAAACTTTTGTTTCGGTTAAAACACACGTTAAATTACAAAACCGTCTATTTTTTTTGTTTCTAAAGATATCAGGGACATTCAAACAACAGCATGTTCACAAAACATAAGACTGCAATATTATTCTGATGTATACTCACATTTGTACTTCGTTCTCCCTACAGGGTGTCTCAAACTTAACACAAGAAAAACATATTTTTTTTTCTTCCACCCGGTATAAGTACAAAAAATAAGTTTCAGTAAACCTTTGCACAACTGTGTAAATACGAAAGAAAAGGCTAAAATAAAAAAAATAGCGGAATCCGTATGTTCGCGAAAAAATCAACTATGAAAATCAGCAGAATTTTCTATATCCCTAACTTTTGACGAGCAGTTTATATAAAATTTTAGTATGTAGTTTGAAATTATTGTTTGTTCGGTATTTGAACTCGGTGGATTTGTAGGTTCCCTAGTTACCATTTGAACTACATGTTTGAAAATTCGTAGAGGGTCCTCTGAAGGTACAATGTTTGTGGAAATTAAAAAAAAATATATATCAATATTTAAAATGGCATTAATTACGTTCCCTAATTATTATCAACAAATTAGCTATGAATTAAAAAAAAAGCATGGCTAACTTTCGCCCAAACTGACATAGGCCAATTTTTTTTGTTCGAAAATTCGTGCCAGCTTTGCGAATATGTAAAAATATTTTTTTAATGGACAAGATTAGATAATATTAATACAAAATCGACAATATTCCGTTTCTTGCACTAAACTGTAGTTGAGTGACTTGCATTGTAACACTGAATTAAAGCCACTATTTCTCAATGTTTCTAAAACTGAGTTCTACAAGGTCCTGTCAAAATCAAGTTTCCCAAACCTGAAATCTCATGCTCAGAAGATCATTGCGATGTTTACATCTTCCTACATCTGTGAACAGGTGTTTTGTACTATGAAGCTTTGCAAATACAGCATTAGAAACCGATTGACTGATCAGCACTTAGCTCCTGCGAATCAGCTCAGTCCAGTTTCTGTCAGATCATGAACAACTTTAGAAGCTCAGTCTCAGTTTCATAGACCTTCCATAATATGCTAAAGTTAATCTATTTATCTATCTTTTTCAATGTTCTTACCATTTATGCACATAAGATACGTGTGATGTAAAATTAAAATATAAAATTTATCACTAATAAAAACTTTATTATGTTTTATTAGTTTTTTTTTCGGCCCGTCTAGAGGATGTTTTTTAATTTTAATTGGCCCTCCGCTTAAATAGTTGCCTATGTCTGGTTTAGTATATAATATCTGAATATGTATTACGATTTAAATATTATTTTACAAAGACGATTGACAAAAAATAAGTCAAAATATCTACAGATTAAATCGGATGAGATTAAAAAGATACCCCTATGACAGCTGAAACTATTATTGCCTTGTGAATCTTTATACACTTAATTGAATATTTTCCTCATTAAGGTCGAGAAAACAGGATATTCCTATTGATGGAATACAAGAACAACGAAAACAAATCGAGGAAAATCTAATTAACAATACGGGATAAAACGAAAATAAGCTTTATTATTTTGGTTTCAGTTCTCGCTAAACCAAAGACGGCACTACGTAGGGGGCTGAGTAAATTATGTGTGAGACGTAATGAAAATATGGAAAATATTGAGTCTGGATTATTGTTTATTGCCCCTGTATTTTAATAAAATGTTAAAGAAAAAGAGCTTCTTAAAGGTGCCACAAATGGTCGGGGACCTTCAATTCACGGATTTTACGAAAAGGGATAAACGGTTTATAGTTGTTAACAGATAATGATCTGCTCCATTCACTCGAACACTGTAGTATTTATCCTACGAGGGTCAAATTTAAGAACATAAATTAAATTTTTTTAAGAGAACACAAAAATCAAATATTTTTTACTCCATTTAATCATTATTTAATATAATTAACTTTTTTTATAAATTAACTAAAACATACTTTTTAGTAAATACGTACATATTTACCATACCTATTTACAGACCTAATACTATAACATCATAACTAAACCTAATGGGGAGTTATAAACGCTTAATTCTGTAATTTGTTATCTTAGTTCTTTAATTTTATTTAAACTACATTGCTCTAGTAACACGAGTTATTCGCACTTTTTATTTTCACATATTTTTGGATTGAATACCCATTATGACATTTAAAAAGTTGAAAATATTCGGATGTGGGTAGTAAAAACTAGAATTTAAAACACACTGAAATGATGCGCATGCATTTCAAGTGCGGCACATACTATTTGTACTACTGGCCCTTTCTGGGGAAAACCTAGATTCTTCCAAATAGTTTTCAACTATGAAATCAGTAAAATTCTTTACACGTTTGTCATCCGGGATTTTCACAAATAATTCAACTTCCAACTTTCGTTGATTGTAAAAAATTAATCCAAAAAATAATTTTAAAAATTTCCCAGTATCGGAATTTTTGTCATTATATTCAGAAACTGAACCTAAGCTTTGGATTTTGCGATACCAAGCTTGACACATTACAATCGACAACCAGTTATTTTTTATTCAGGCCACAATGCTTTCACAGCATTGTGAATCCTTTTTCAAAATCTATTATAATATTTTTTGTATTCATTTTAAATTTAACGACCTACATTTTTCCTCGATTATGCGAAAAGAATTGAAATAAGTGTCAGTATTTTTATTAGACAAAAAAGCGAAAACTACTGGTACATAAAAACCATTTTTAAATGCATTTTTTTTTAATGGATTACCCTATCTATAATTACATTTTTTTGTCTTACAAGTAATTTCAATTGTCCTTGAACTGTCGCCGTTTGAAAACTTGCCTTCTGGACACTTTGAAGGTTGAGAAAATGCAAACCGTTTGACTTAATCAAAACGACTTAAAAATATAACCAAAATATTATGTATTTTAAAAATTCGATATTGTTTAAGGTTTCTTACAATGTCAGTATATATTATTGAACTAAAAAAATAAAGTTAAATAATAAAAACCAATTTTTCTCAAAAAAGTGCAAGAGTCTTGCAGGTTGGTCTTGGTCTTGCGTGGTCCTGTAAGGTTCGGTCTTGGTCTTGTTCTTGCAAGCTTGGTCTTGGTCTTGCAACCAAAAGGCGGTCTTGGTCTTGCTGCAAGACCAAGACCGCAAGACCAAGACCAGTCTCGCTCATCACTAACTCCGTCGTTATTCGTAAATTTGCTGGAAATAAGATGCCTGTTCTTGCCTGATTTATGGTATTGCAATACAAACTCTGGACTGTGGTTATCAGTTCAATATCCACTTCCTTATTTGTCAAGCTTTGCCATATTACCTCTCTGCTCACCATGTCAAAAGCTTTCTTCATATCTAGGAATCCCAAATGTAAGTACCGTTTCCGTTTCATCTTTTAGTACGGCTTTTTCCATGATCTGCTGTAGAGTGAAGTTATGGTCCTGGACGCTATGTGCTGGCCTAAAGCACTTTGAATATCTGCTAATCTAGGCTCGACTAAACTCCGGAGCTTTCGTTCTAGTATAATTTCGTAGACTTTTAGATATTCTGATAAGGCAAATATACATCTTAAGACTCAACTTAAATATCCATAAATATGTCCTTATAATAATCATTAGCTTGACTTCCTTTGCACTACTAATTACTGTTAATTGGATGGGAATACATCAACAGTTATTGATGTGTTAAAAATTATGTTTATTTTAACTACCCTCTGTGAATTTTTCAGACATACGACTTTGGGCTCTATACTTTTGTAACATGATCCGCACCACAGCAGATTTGTATTTTGCTAGTCAGCACAATTTCTAATATTATTCGGAGAAAGATCAAGTTCAACTTGTTATTAGTTGGCGATCGTTAATGGGGGAAATTGGAGCAACTCAATCAGTAAAACAAACAATTTTCAGGGATATGTAGGAACATAAATCGACTTAGGTCTACAGATAAGAACAGCTAAATTTGGAAATTAATAAAGGAAGTGATAAAAATATCATGGTATAAATAATCAATTATATCTCCACATAGTGGAGATATAATTGATTATTTCTGAAAATATGTTAAATAAAAAGGCAATTGGACTTCGTGACTTTGTAAGTCATAGGTTTTCACAAAACGTGACCGAAATTGATACACGATTTCACCATTTTGAGTCATTTTTGACAAACTTTCGGTCATACTTTTTTAACGGGAAGTATAGGAATATTTGTTCACGTCTTGCTAAGGAACGTTGAATCATAATATCGCCCGCACTATCTCGACAACTTTAAAACAGTACTTCCGGTTGCAACTCTGGAACGAAAAGAATTATAGAATGATTATTATAGTTTTTATAGAGGATATTTTTTGACCGTTGGTTCGGATATAGTACAAGAAGATGTAACGTTTCACTCGAATGGCGGCTTTGTTGCAACACCGTTACATTGTAAGTATTTGTTAAATTCATGAGAGATGATATGGACATTAGGGTGGTGCGAAAAAAGTCAAGTTGATAATTCCGTGTCGCTATAGTGCGGAAAAGTTGCGATATGTAATTACAAGAAAAACAAAAAAGAATTATTCAAATCGGACTTTATCTTCCGATCCCGCAACGTGCTTAAAAGTTATGAAAAAAATGAAATTTTACCTTTTTTTCAAAAATTTTTAGCTATCTTTCATGTACATTTCATTTAACGCTATAGTAAAATTTATTTACAGTTTATATGGTTGAGTAATAAAAATAATAGTTTTACGTATTTAACGAATATCTTCAGATTCCGCAAGGTCAATCAAAATCTATAAAAAAATGAAATTTTTGATGATTTTGATAAATTAAAAATATTTAGTTATCTCATGTTTCTGTTACATTGTGCAGCTCTTCGCTTGTTTACATAGATATTGTATGACAATATTTAAACAACCCATAAAACACAACGAGGAGGTTGTTGCACTTCTAGGTGCACTCACACCCTTCTCTCCAACCAATCAATGAGTGTGTGTTTTTTACATTATTTACAAATGTACATTTCTTTTTGATCTGTTTGTGTCCAGCTTTTAAACGCCAACTTTGTATTGTGATTTGTTGGTAAAATCTGGCAGCATGTACCTTGATCTAAATGTTGCGCTGATGAATCCATCTCTTGATTGGGACCCACGACCCACATACATTAGACGATGCAACCAACATGACCAACTTTCCGCACCGCTCGACAGCTTGCGGGAGACATGGATAGTTTTGTACATTCCAGTCTGGCATGATATACTTAATGCATAAACTTATATCTTCATTTGAAACTCTGCGAAGAACTGGTGGATAAGATAGTTTTGCAACATTCCAGTCTATTATTTCAGTGTAGTCCTGTGCTTGAAAATTTAAAGTAGGAGGAATGACATTTCTAATACTTTAGCCCTTGGCATTAGTCTGTCCGGCTTTTAACGCTCTCCTTAGACCTAGCTCTCAAATGTGTTTCCTTTCTCCCTACTACTTAAAATTTTGAAGCACAGGACTTAACTAAAATAATAGACTGGAATGTTGCAAAACTATCTTCTCAACCACTTCTTCGAAGAGTTTCAAATAGAGATATAAGTTATTGCATCGGGCGATATGCCAGACTGGAATGTACAAAACTATCCCTGCCACACGCAAGCAGACGAGCGGTGCTTAAAGTTGGTCAAGGAAGCATCTTCTAATGTCTAATGTATGTGGGTCCCAATCAAGAGATGGATTCATCAGGGCAACACATAAATCACGGTCCATGCTGCCAGATTTTACCACCAAATCACAATGCAAAGTTGGCGTTTAAAAGCTGGACACAAACAGATCAAAAAGAAATCTACATTTGTAAATAATGTAAAAAACACACACTCAATGGTTGGTTGGAGAGAAGGGCGTCGGTGGAGCTAGAAGTGCAACCACCTTCTCGTTGTGAGTTCTGAGTTGTTTAAATATTGTCATACAATATCTAAAGAAGCGAAGAGCTTCACAATGTAACAGAAAAATGAGATAATTAAATGTTTTTTAATTTATCAAAATCATCAAAAATTTCATTTTTTTATAGATTTTGATTGACCTTGCGGGATCGGAAGATATTTGTTAAATGTGTAAAACTATTTTTTTTTATTACTCAACCATGCAAACTGTAAATAAATTTTACTATAGCGATAAATAAAACGTACCTGGAGGTTATATAAAAATTTTTGAAAAAAAAAGGTAAAATTTCATTTTTTTCATAATCTTTAGACCCGTTGCGGGATCGGAAGATAAGGTCCGATTTAAATAATTCTTTTTTTGTTTTTCTTGTAATTACCAATCGCAACTTTTCCGCACTATAGCGACACGGAATTATCAACTTACTTTTTTCGCACCACCCTAATGGACATAGCGAAGAAATGATTAGTATAAGTTTTATAGAGGATATTTTGATGGTTGGTTCGGATATAGTACAAGAAAATAGCACGTGTTTTGTTTATTTATTCACAATGTTTATTTGCACTGAAGTAACTTATAAAAGACTTAGCAACTAACTTCAGACAGTCGTTTTTATTTTGTGGCATCGTAAAAATTCACTCTCAACATTTTTACCAATCGCGCCTAAAGAAGTATAACTTCAAAAATAACGAAAATTCTACTGATTTTAACTTGAAAATATTATTTATTATTTGACGTAAAACTTATTAAGAGCGTAGGCGCAACATTTCGAACCATTGTTGTTTAACCTTCGGATGAATTCAATGTATGTTTTTCTTTAATAAATTCAGAAATATTTTCAATTTTTTACTCACTATTTTTTTATCTTACTTTAATATCATTCTAGATACCCTCATATTTTGTAATAAAAAATTTCCTATATTTTACTAATAAAAAATATTTTCTGAATTTGGGGTCAAAGACGACCCCACTTGGCCTTCCATGTTCCAATTTTATATTAAGTAAAGATCATATATGTGGAATTCCGAGTAATTTTGCACTGCGCATTATCAAAATCTATTTTTAGACTCTGCCTGTTGCATTTGCCCTGTACATAGATGAATATGAAGACTACGAAAAAGGAAAATCTTTTCAAATGAGGCTCTTGCTTCAACTAGTTACATCTTTTATATAATCCCGACCGCGTGAAGGTTTATACACATTCAAATAGCCCTAATATGGTACTAACAAAATTTTCAGAAGATTCTAAAGTAGCAGAGCCATCTGAAAATCCCAGGAAGGAAACGTGGCAGTTGTAAAATTTGCAGTCGATCATCCGACAGAAAATTCACATCGAAATGTGATAAATCCAAACATTTTGTCTGTAAGGAACATTCCAATACTGAAAAAAAATTGTTTGATATACCTGTGGAGACGTGAATTAGTGTACATTTTAAAATTTGCTTAGTTCTAAGTTTAACTTTAAATTTTCACTGTTTTACTAATGTTTAGTAGGGGAGCCCAAGCGGGGATTTTTGCAGTTACTCGAGCGCGTCAGATTATCATATGGGGAGAAACCTGGTACCCTGCAGATGTACCTCTACCATATATTGGCTCTTAACACAGGGGAGTTCGTTAAGGGGGGCCCGAAAATAAAAATATATCCTTAAAAAAACTCGAAATTGTCAGATTAAGATAAGGTAAGTTAAACACATACAAAAGAAAGTATATTTCAAAAATCTGACGATTTGAGCCGGGCGTAAGGAAATGGGCGGGTCCCAAAATTTCACAAGAATAAAGCGAATATTTCGCGAAATGAATGACAGATCGAAAAACTAAAAAATATGTGCTCAATATTTTTTAAAAATCTATCAAATGATACCAAACACGACTTCCCACGGAGAGGGGTGGGGGGTAAATTTAATATTTTAAATACGAATCCCGCGATATTTCGCGAAATGAACATCAGATCGAAAAACTGTAAAATACACTTATTTAATATTTTTTAAAAATCTATCGAATGGCACCAAACACGACCCCCCACGGAGGTGGGGTGGGGGTTACTTTAAAATCTTAAATAGGAGTCCTCATTTTTTATTGCAGATTTGGATTCCTTACGAAAAAATAAGTAACTTTTATTCGAAACATTTTTTCGAGTTATGCATAGATGGCGTTATAATCGGAAAAAACGATTGTTGGAAATGGAAAATTAAATTAAAAAATGGCAAGCGCCCACTAAAATGGAAAATATTACTTAACTTTTTTTGGTTTTAGGACCTACTCTTCACAACCCAATAGGTCTCCAAAGCGCTCGAGTGACTGCACATTTAGCATACTTTGCTCCCCTACCATTAATCATTTATTGATGCAATACTAACATTAAAATTACGAATACTTACATTATTTTATTTCTTAAAACAACTTCATTTTTTTTTGAGTTGTCATTTTTGACTGGGGGTCATTTTTGACGCAGTTGGTCATTCGTGTAAGAAAAAAAGGTTGGTCATCGGAAGGTTAAATGCATTCATTTTTTTTTTCGAATCCCTAGAAAACTAATAAATATTTTTGAAAAATTTAAACACTGAATGACAATTTACAATATTACCGAGAGCCGAAAGTCCCTTAGAATAAACAAAAAGTTTCTTTTGAATGAGATATTTGAAATAAAAATCACACTAAATTTTCTCGTCTTTTTCACCCCTGTAACTTAATAAACATTATAGAAGTTTTCAGGGACTTTCGGTAATAATGTAATCTTTCATACTGCTTTTAAATTCAAAAATATACAGGGTGTTTCTAAATAAGTATGACAAACTTTAAGGGGTAATTCTACATGATAAAAAATAATGACAGTTTGCTCTATAAACATATGTCCGCAAATGCTTCGTTTCCGAGAAACGGGGTAATTTTTCTTTTAAACTGTCAATTTATTTATTGCTTCAAGACCAGTTAAGCTATGAAAATGAAATTTGGTGGGTTTTAAGAGGTAGTTATTGCGTATTTTTTGACATACAAATAAGAATTTTGTATTCATCATGAGCGCGCATGGGGGTAATGGTCTGAATTTTTTTTAAGAAAAAAATAGTACGCCACTGAGATATTTCAAATTAAAAATTATTTTTGAATTCCTCCTTTAACTAATGATAAAAACGTCTCTTGTCTTATTTTCATATGGTGCACTGTTTTTATGTAAAAAACATAAACATTTTAGCGCGTATTTTCCATTTCTTTAATACATTATCAAGAATAACTATCTAATACAATAATACTAAACTAAAACAATAACAGAAAATAACAATAATAAGGATTTAAACTAGGCGCAAAGCTACAACAAATGTTCAAAATTACCTCCTTCAGAGGTGACAGAAGAATTTTATATTCTAATGGTAATGGTCTGAATTTTGTTAATAAAAAAAATAGATATTTCAAATTAAAAATCATTTTTGAATTCCTCGTTCAATTTACGACGAAACATCTTTCTTGGCTGTTTTTCATATGAGGCGCCGTTTTTATGCAAACTTAACGTTTACAAAGTATTTGAAATAAGTTTCTATGCATATGGAAATTACCTACCTTGAATACTTTGTAAGCATTAAGATGTATTATTTTTTTGTATAGAAACGACGCGCGACGCCTAATATGAAAAAAACGCTAGATATATTTTTTGTCACAAATTATACGAGGAATTCAAAAATGATTTTTAATTTGACATCTCAGTGGCGTACTATTTTTTTCTTAAAAAAAATCATGTCATCAATATGTCAAAAAATGCGCAAGAACTATCTCTTAAAACCTACCAAATTTTATATTCATAGCTCAACCGCTGTTAGAGTAATAAATAAATTGGAAATTTGAAAAAAAATTTGCAACATTCCGTATCTCGGAATCGAAGCCTTTGCGGACATATGTTTATAGAGCAAACTGTCATTATTTTTTAAGTAGAATTACCCCTTAGTGTTTGTCAGACTTATTTAGAAACACCATGTATATTAGTTTGCTCTGGGCACAGAGCACGCCAAATAGAATTCTATTTTGCTGACGTCACAAAATAGAATTTCATAATGGGAGAATCGACGGTTGCTAGGCAACGTGACGTCACTAAAATAGAATTCTATTTGGCGTGCTCCCGCACCAGGATTCGAAAAAAAATGAATGCATTTAAAAAGCATTGGCTCGAAATTTTGCGCCTATGCTCTTAAATTCAACTTTAAAAATTGATAAAAATACACTTAGGGCCGGTTGTTCGAACGCTAATCAACAATGATCATTATCAAATAATTAATTACTGTCAATGTCAATTGTTAAAACATAATTAATTACAATTCTGAAACTATAATCAATTAAACAAGAATCTACAGGTCGAGCAAGTCTCGTAAATTTCACGATTGCGAGCCACGCTTCACGCAACCGTGTTTGCGTACTTGTGTTTCGAGTTGCGTGGTCGTGCGGAGTTATATTTACCAAATTTAAATCCGTTCCAACATGCTGTCAAAATTAAATCAATATGTCTACTGGGTGTAAAAGATAAATCTTATTCTATCTGTTCTTAACGAGTTTTAGATAATTTTAGTTGTATTTCTTTGTAATTTTGTGTTGTACAAAGATTAATTTAACATTTTCTCTGGAAGTATTAAGTTAGAAAGATAATATGCTTCATTGGTGTTGTGTTTTGAAGTGTGAAATGCAAAGTAATTGTGATAAAGTCAAGATAAAGTTCACTTTTAAACTGAACTAAATAAGGCATCTGAGAGACAACAATGGTTAAATGCAATACAATGTACAGGTTTTACTAGCGAAATGAAAATTTTCCTGTCCTGTCTGCTGTAATCATTTTATATCTGGTAAGTTACAATTACAACAGTAACGATTTTTGAAGATGTTAACATTTTAATCTTATAGGAAAACCAGCCGACTTAATCGATAATAACAATCTCCAGATTGAGTTCCTTCAATAAATATGGGCTATAAACACAATGAAATAAGTTCCCCAAAATCTAAAATGGAGTGGTATCAAAGGAGAATTAAAGGAAAAAATATTCATATTGAAATTATTTATAAGGCACTGGACTGTCTTAAATTCTACAATAATACTAGGTGGGTAAATGATTTTAGACATTTTTCATTAAGAGTAGATTAAGATTAAGTAGATTTTCATTCAGGAGATTTAAGACTTGTTTACACAGGTAGAGTAATGATGCAAGTACTTAATAGAGTAGAGTAACTCTACCTGTAAAAATGCTCAGCACAGTAGAATAGCTGGTAGAGTGTATAGTTGGAGTTAAAGTAGAGTGACTAGCAACCTATGGCAAAGTAACTACTCTATGACCACCACTACTGCCAAAATGTCTACTCGGCTGCACACTCTACCCATGGAACACGCTCAATTATGGCAGAATAGAGTAGGTAGGAGAGTACATGGGGGCGCTGTCATTCTGGCTGGAATTGTGTTTTGTGTAAATAGTGAAAATGAAGTTCACCGAAGATGAAACTTTAAAACTTGTAGAGCTATAATACGGCGAATACCAGTGTTTATGGAATTTAGGTAGTGTATACTACAGAAATAAAAGTTTGCAGCAAGCTGCAGAGGATGAAATCGTCGAAAGAATGGCAAAGGGGGCTTTGGAGTAAACGAGCTTAAGCAAAAAATTAAGAATTTAAGGTGCACTTATAATCAAGAGTGTTTAAAAATACAAAAATCGGTTTCACTATACTAGCATCAGTACTATACTTGTACTCTCCTCATGTGAATGGTATCAAGCCATTTTTGGTAGAGTACTACCGCTACTCTACTCTCCTCAAAACTCTACCCATGTAAACAAGTCTTTAGAAACAGTGGAAAATGAGGTAGCTAGTAGAGTAGTAGTAGAGTAAAATATACTGGTTTAGCAAATTACAATGTTTTAAGGTAATACAGTAGCGATAAACAGGTAGCCAAAACGTGTTCCAAGATTGTCACTGTAATTTTGAATATTTTTTCGAGGCATTTGGCACACGTATTCGTAAAATAATAAAGAATGGCGGTACAGAGCCCAATTTGAAAAATATATTAATATGTGGAAATTACTCTGTAATTATACAATATTTAAAAAACGAGCCTGTACCGCCATTAAGAAGAACAAAAAAATACACTTTCTTCAAATAAACTTTTTTATCCGATGCCTAGATTTTGTGTAATTTTGGAACTACTAATGAAATAAAAAATTTTAGTAGTTCCAAAATAACACAAAATCGGATAGAAACGTTGTATTTGAAGAAAGTGTATTTTTTTGTTCTTCTTAATGGCGGTACAAGCTCGTTTTTTTTATATTGTATTTAATTACAGAGTAATTTCCACATAACAATATATTTTTCAAATTGGGCTCTGTACCGCCATTCTTTATTATATTACGAATATGTGTGCCAAATATCTTGAAAAATATTCAAAATTACAGCCGCAATCTTGGAACACATTTTCGCTACCTGTTGATCGATACTGTTTCCTCTTAAGATAGTTTTAATAGTTATTTATGATATAAGTATTAAAAGTACAATTTTAAGACGCGCATGTGAAAGTTAACTTGAAAAAATAATTTTATTAATGTTTTGACTTCCACATCAGATGTCATTGTCAAAATCAAAATATTTATTATTATTAGGTTTGTTCAAGCAAACAGTCAAACTAGTCAAAAACCATCAGCAAACAGTTGGTCAGTAAAAGAACATAATACTGTCACCAGTGCGATCCCCTCTACTCGCGCTGGTCCACTATTCGCTGATCGTTTCAAACTGATGCTAGAACACACCTATTATTATTATGCATATCATTATCTGTAAATAATATTTCTTCTGATTGTTAATTGTAAAGGATAGAAAAATTACCATTTATTTCATTTTTTTTAGAATCAGCTGAGAGAAGTGGTCTACAAAAAACCAGGAAGGAAACGGAATATGTGGCTACGAAAGGCAAAAGAAAGGTTTACAAAGCAAATGTGACACATTTTTTTGAAATATTTAGGAATATCAGTAAATTGCATTAAAAAAATGTATGAAAAGATTTTGTTCAATAAAAATGTTTATATTTATCAAGGATGTATTATTTGGTATGGCCACATATCGTCAGTGATGTAATAATACATCCTATCTGTTTTTTCATGAGTTTTGTAAGAGAGACTAAAAACTTGTCTTAGGGTCACCTCCTGTTTTCATATGATATTTTTTGACTTGTTTTGTAGTAAATTAAACTATCTATGAACTACAAAACAAGTCAAAACTTACATATGAACACAGGAGGTGACCTTAAAACATGTTTTTCCATCTCTCATACAAAACTCATGAAAAAACAGATAGGAGGTATTGTCACATCAGCAAGTGCCCTAATAACCGGCAAAATATGGGCAACATATTTAGTTGTGAGATAAAAAGAAATGAAACTAGTCGAGCTGGGAAATTTAGCGAAATTAACCTTTAAATTTACGTTATATTGATCCCACCTTTACACATATCGGAGGAGTATGTCAACTAAAACTGTCACTGTGACAGTGGTAGTTTCCAAACTCGTCTGATACGTCTGAAGGTGGTACACAATCAATACAATCTAAATGTATAAGTTAATATCGCTAAATTTCCCAGCTCAACTAGTTTCATGTCTTTTTATCTCACTACTTAATACATCTTTTGTGCTATTTTGCCGGTTATTAGAGCGCTCATCACTGTATTTCTGGTATATCCAGGGAATGTCTACAAAATATATTTTGAATGTCCAGAGAACATTCGTGGACATTCATGGAATGTTCCAATAAGACATTCAGGTAATGTTTAAAATGCTGACACAGGATTTTCCTGGGATGTTCAGGGAACATGTTTTCGGGGATATTCCAGGAATTTTTCAATGTCTGTGTACCTTCTATGGACCTATATGGAATATTTTGGTGTTATTACTGCCGCACTCCACTTGCGATTTGTAATCAGGAAGATTGAACACATTGTTTCAAATCAAGTCAATCCATTTGTGACTAAATAATCATGGATTGACTTCTATTTGAAAGAATGTGTTCAATCTTCACAACTACAAATCGCAAGTGGAGTCCGGCGCTTAGGGCTACTTCCTCTTCGGTATTATGTATTATACTACAGAAATCAGGAACTTTCCTTCTAAATATATGTATGCATCTTGGCCATCAAACATATTCTTCCAAACATTTTTTTAAGTGGTTACATAGGTCTTGTGAGTAAAAAAAGTGACTTTTTAAAAAAATTATATCTCGAAAACTAAAATTTATTTTTATTTATAATTGGAACATGTAAAAGTATAGTACTTAAGGTAGTCTCAAAAAAAGTTTCAGCCAAAAATATTCATTTTTGTAGAGTTTAAGTTTTTTTGCGTTGGCAGCATAACTAGTCTCATCTGAAATCAAAAAGTTTCTTGTAGTTTATACCTCTGGCTAGAATATGAACAAAGGAATTAAAAAAATGAAATTTGAAGATTTTACATAAGTTTAAACACATTTTTGACCCCAATTTTTCTCATTTTTAAAGTAGTTTTTTTTTATAAAACAAAAATGACCTCATCTAATAAAAAATCCTTTGTTCATTCACTAGCCAGAGGTATAAACTACAAGAACCTTTGATTTCAGATGAGACTGGACTTGTTATGCTGCTCACTGCAAAAAAGGGCTGTTGTCGAAAAATTGCAGTCAACTCTACAAAAATGAATATTTTTGGCTGAAATTTTTTTGAGAGTACTATACTTTTACATGTTTCAATTATAAATAAAAATAATTTTTAGTTTCCAAGATATAATTTTTTTAAAAAGTCACTTTTTTTACCTGCAAGACAACAACTTAACAAATTGTTGATTTCAAATTGTAACAATTGTTTTGCAAAGTATGCTGCCCTCTTGTATTTTCTGTGTTATCTTCATCATACAATTACTTCATCTAAAAACTTTCTGCGATATATTCGCAACAACAAAAACAAACAAAACAAAAAAAAATAAAACAAAAGTTTAACCACCTTCACACCACAGAATCAAGCAATCAAGTTACACAAATTTTCAAACTTCAAACACCTCACCTGACACAGCGTCTCAAGTACGATTGCGCGAATTGGTAAATATAACTCCGCACGACCACGCAACTCGAAACACAAGTACGCAAACACGGTTGCGTGAAACGTGGCTCGCAATCGTGAAATTTACTAGACTTGCTCGACCTGTAGACTCTTGTATCAATTAATATAACAATAATTATTAACATAATTAATAATAAATCTCATAATTGTAATTAATTATGTTTTCAGCAACCCAAACAAAGTTGACATTGACAGTTTTGGTGACAGTTATTAAATATTTAATAATGATCATTGTTGATTAGCGTTCGAACAACCGGCCCTTAATTGACTACTGTCGGTCAACTACTATCTGTCTATAAATCACTGATTTCTTGTTGAAAGCTGTAATATTTCTGTAGTAAGCACAATAATTTAGTGACTTGTTTTTTACATGATAATTAAGTACTTTTAATATGATAATTAATGTTTCATTAAGAAAACTTTTTTCTCTATACCGGAATTCTTCAAGAAGAATTAATTAACCATACAAAAATTTCGACTTTTCTAATTAAGTATTCGGTTTAACGTATGTGACAAATTCCGTCATCTGAAAAATATCTCGAACAGATCTACTATTTGTTATCTAATCATGAAAGTCCGTCGCGACATCAGGATCAACAGAACAAACACACCGAAAGCGACAAAAGAGCCATTTTAGATAAATTCAGGGATGGACGGATGAGAAACAAGAATAAGACCACCCCGTGCATTTCTCCACGTGTTTATCGTTCGGGTGTTTCGAGTGTTTGGACCACTCGAGATATTGGGAGAAAAGGTGGCTCGAGTACACACTCAAGTGCTGTGTCGATGTCGTGGACTTTTTTATAGACAAGCATTCGGTTTAGGGGGCACAGTTGTCAAATGTAGTTTTTCGGTTGAGTTCTTTCTTACAGTAGGTTACACGCTAGCTTAATATAATCGAAAATCAGATGATGGCACTAATATGACTTGATGATTATTAATGTTTTACACCACGATTCATCGATTTGAAGTGTACATTTTCTTTCTTAAAATAACATAAAATACACTAAGCATCAAAATTAATGCACCACCTTAAAAATGGGACATTTTTGATGTCTCGTATTTTCTAAACATGTCCGATTTGAGTGATTTTTAATATGTGATAGCTTTATTCTTTAAGAATTTCGATGTAATAATATTGTTGCTAAACAGATAAGTGTCATTGTATACCGGGTGTAACAATGATAGTGTGTTTTTTCCTCAAAGTTTGGAATACCCTGTGGAATATTCTAGCATTCTAGCGTATATAAAATATTGAAATTAAAACTCAACTGTAGCCATAGGCTTTCTTAAAATTTTGCTTTTCGATTCATTCGCTTATGTGGGATAATAAAAAAGTTAGGTACTTTAACAACTAGCCATGTTATTCATCAATACAGGGTGTTTCTAAATAAGTGCGACAAACTTTAAGAGGTAATTCTGCATGAAAAAATAATGACCACTTGCTTTATAAATATATGTCCGCAAATGCTTCGTTTCCGAGATACAAGATGTTGAATTTTTTTAATCAACTATTTTTAATGGGAATAAGCCACAATTTTCCAAAAAAAATATTTTATTAACGTTTCGAAGCCCAAATCGGGTTTCGTTGTCAAAATACAAAAATCAAAATACAGTAGTATTTTGTAATTTGACAACGAAACCCGATTTGAAAAATCAAAATACAGTAGTATTTTGTATTTTGACAACGAAACCCGATTTGGGCTTTGAAACGTTAATAAAATCATTTTTTTGGTAAAATTGTGGCTTATTCCCATTAAAAATAGTTGATTATAAAAATGCCACAAGGAAATAGCTTCAGAACAACATTAAGAAACCGTTGAATTTTTTCTTACAAACTGACGATTTATTTATTGCTCTAAAACCGGTTGAGATATGAAAATAAAATTTAGTAGGTCTTAAGAGGTAGTTATTGCGCATTTTTTGACATACAATTAGGAATTTTATATTCACCATTGGCGTGCATACGGGTCATATTACCCGGTCATATTACCCGTATGCACGCCAATGGTGAATATAAAATTCTTAATTGTATGCCAAAAAATGCGCAATAATTACCTCTTAAAACCTACCAAATTTCATTTGGATATCTCAACCGGTTTTAAAGCAATAAATAAATCGTCAGTTTGTAAGAAAAAATTCAACATCCCATATCTCGGAAACGAAGCATTTGCGGACATATGTTTATAAAGCAAACGGTCATTATTTTTTCACGCAGCATTACTCCTTAAAGTTTGTCGCACTTATTTAGAAACACCCTGTATTAATGAAGAACGTATTGATGAAGAACGTTGCTAGTTGGTAAAGTACCTAACATTTTTATTATCCAACATAAGCGAATGAATCAAAAAGCATAATTTTAAAAAAGCCTAAGGCTACAGTTGAGTTTTAATTTCAATATTTTATATACGCCAAAATATTCCACAGGGTGTTCCAAACTTTAAGGAAAAAACACACTATCACTGTTACTATCACACTATCACTGTATACAATGCTTACAAATATAGCAACAATATTATTACACCGATATTCTTGAAGAATAAAGCTATAACATATATTAAAAAATCACTAAAATCGGAAAACAGGTTTAGGAAATACAAGACATCAAAAATGTCCCATTTTTAAGGAGGTGCGTTAATTTTGATGTTTAGTGTATAATTTTAATACTAACTAATCTGATTCTAAGAAAGTTCGGTGCTACTAGTATGCGATCTACCCCGAGGATGCGGTCTACTTGTGCATATAGCTCTAGTCTAAAATATTGTGCGGTGTACCGATACCGAAAATCCGAAAATCTGAAAATCTCCGAAGAAATTGAGAAAAAAAAAATGAAATACATACCTGAAAACTTTTGCAGAGAAAAATATTGATTCACAAGTAATAAATCTTTAGAGTAAAATTAATGTAAAATGAAAGGGGACTAATTATTTAAAAAAAATGTAACCTAATTATTTACAAAACGAAACAGCCTAATTATTATTACCTAAAGAAAAAAGAGAAGGTAAAGAGAAGGAAGTTAAACTTACAATTAAAGAAAGAAAACTATAATATCTCGGAAGTGTGATGCGGGGCGAAAAGTATGGCATCCTGCGACTCATAATGCAAGGAAAGATAGATGGCAGAAGAAGCATCGAAAGAAGACGAATTTCATGGCTGAAGAACCTGGGAGAATGGTTTGGATGCAGCTCAAAACAGCTATTTAGAGCTACTGCCTCAAAAATTAAAATAGCTATGATGATTGCCAATCTCCGTAGCGGAGATGGCACATGAAGAAGAAGAAAGAAAAAATCATGCACCTTAATTTAAGAGAGAAAGGCAGTCAATGCTTCTAGCTTAAAAAGTCATGCAGGTGCCCTAACCAAGAAGATCGTGGTGTTATTTATATAATAGTAAGAAAAATTAAAAAATAAAAATGTATACCATCTTTATTCAATTGCAATGCGAAGGCAAAACAATCTTACTTTTCAATTAGAATACGCAGTGCAGTCCAGTCCCTTGAATCGCGATTTTCGGCTCTTATTGGAGCCTTCATCGGAAGGAACGTAGGCACTGTTCTCCATATTTTAACTGATTCGTATCGAGAGGTTCTCCCACCCATTGCAACTGAAGTGATGACAGTAGGTGGCTAGCGCCATCTGGCATTGAAAGACGAAGTAGTTTTCAATCCTAATAGTAAATTATTAATATTGAAAATATTAAAAATATTACTAAAAGATTTTTAAGTTGAAAACTTATTGGTACACTTTCCTGGTGACACCTCCAAGACATCTACATTTTGCAAGTCAAATGGATGCTGCAGTGAAGACGAGAGGGAAGGAATTCTACACTATGCAATTCACATCCCCCGTCTGCAGCTGGTAAAGTTCCAACGGAAAAATGCACCTAGTTACTCTACGGAGTAATACGACTATAAAATAAAAATGTATACCATTTTTATTCAGTTGCAATGGGTGGGAAAACCTCTCGATGCGAATCAGTTAAAATATGTAGAACAGTGCCTACGTTCTTTCCGATGAAGAAAAGACCGACGTTTCCTAATTGAAAAGTAAGATTGTTTTGCCTTCGCATTGCAACTGAATAAAAATGGTATACATTTTTATTTTATAGTCTTATTACTCCGTAGAGTAACTAGGTGCATTTTTCCGTTGGAACTTTACCAGCTGCAGACGGGGGATGTGAATTGCATAGTGTAGAATTCCTTCCCTCTCGTCTTCACTGCAGCATCCATTTGACTTGCAAATTGTAGAAGTCTTGGAGGTGTCACCAGGAAAGTGTACCAATAAGTTTTCAATTTAAAAATCTTTTAGTAATATTTTTAATATTTTCAATATTAATAATTTACTATTAGGATTGAAAACTACTTCGTCTTTCAATGCCAGATGGCGCTAGCCACCTACTATCATCACTTCAGTTGCAATGGGTGGGAAAACCTCTCGATGCGAATTAGTTAAAATATGGAGAACAGTGCCTACGTTCTTTCCGATGAAGGCTCCAATAAGAGCCGAAAATCGCGATTCAAGGGACTGGACTGCACTCCGTATTCTAATTGAAAAGTAAGATTGTTTTGCCTTCGCATTGCAACTGAATAAAAATGGTATACATTTTTATGTTATAGTCGTATTACTCCGTAGAGTAACTAGGTGCATTTTTCCGTTGGAACTTTACCAGCTGCAGACGGGGGATGTGAATTGCATAGTGTAGAATTTCTTCCCTCTCGTCTTCACTGCAGCATCCATTTGACTTGCAAATTGTAGAAGTCTTCGAGGTGTCACCAGGAAAGTGTACCAATAAGTTTTCAATTTAAAAATCTTTTAGTAATATTTTTAATATTTTCAATATTAATAATTTACTATTATAATTGAAAACTACTTCGTCAGTAAGAAAAATTGTTTATTGTATGTATATTCCTGAAAATGTTTATTTATCATCATCAATGGTGCTACAGCCCTATGAAAGAGCCTCGACCTTCCCAAGACTATTACGCCAGTAAGTCCTATCCATTGCCAACCGCTGCCAGTTTGCTGCACCTATTTTTCTCCCATCCTCATCTACACCATCCTTCCATCTGAGTTTTGATCTATCCCTATTTCTACTTCCCACAGGTTGTGACTTAAGGATTCTTCTAGGAGGGTTGTTCTGCTGTGATCTTGCTAGATGTCCTGCCCATCTTAGTTTCCTATTCTTATAAGAGATACTACGTCTTTACCACCAAATATATGTTTATATCTGTGATATACCTCGTAGTTGTACGTCCTCCTCCAAACACCATTTTCACAGATGCCACCGAATATTCCTCTCAGGATCCTTAGTTCAAATATAAGCAGAAGGTTTTCATTGCCTTGGAGATGGTCCATGTCTCCGATCCATATGTCAACACTGGTTGTATAAGGGTTTTGTATATGGTTATTTTTGTTTTTTGGCTTAAACTTCTGCTTCTCATATGTCTACTCAGTCCAAAGTAGCATTTTGTTTGCTAGGATTATTCTTCCCTACTTACTATTAGCAATAACCATTTTGCCTATTAACGGTTTGCTGCCTTTATTCAATATCGTGTACAATCCCTTCTTAAAAAATATTATGTAGCCCAGTCGGGATAGCATTTGACCTTGCATTACGAGCTGCCCCCTTATTTTTCTAATCTTTAGAGGGGGTCAATAGTAGTATAAATTTAAAATCTCGACTGAATTGCGCTGTTGCGTTAGCCGCCATCTTGATTTTAAACGAGAACAGTTTTCGCCCAATATCTCCGCCATTTTCAACTTTTCGACAAAAAGTATAACAACCAAAATTGTTGAAAATGTGATTTTCTATCAGTTAGACTCTAACCCGACTGGACTAATGGTGTTGTTTATCCGCACAGGTAGACCGCAAGCTATAGCAAAAACGCGACGGTAGACCGGATACTACAGTGGCACCGAAAGTTCTTAAACGATTATTTGAGCCCTCAACCCAAATTGATTTAAATTTTGTGTTTGTTTATTTACATCAGCAGCCCATTTTAAATCTACTGATGGACATTCCTCCCGTTTGTATCCAAAGTGTCTTGCGCAGTGTGGATCCGATTTTTCGTCATCTTTCGTAGATCACTTGCCATCGCCATCGTGTAGGTGGTCTTTCTCTGTTTCGTTCATTTGTTCTTGATCTCCATCCGGTTAATTTGCATATCCACCTTCCATCATTAATCCTTGCCACATGGTCAGCCCATCTCCATTTCAATCTGCAAGCTCTTTCCACATCTGAAACTTTGATTATGTTTCGTAGGGCTTCGCTTGTGATCTTGGCTTTATTGTTACTCCTATCGCTCCATTCGTCTTTGTTAACTCCATTAGGTTTTAAAGTAAAGCATTGTTTTTTGTTAGGGACAGTGTTTCCGCAACGTAGGTCATTACAAACAGAACCCACTGATCAAAGACTTTTCACCTCAGATTAATCGGCATTTTACCGTCTTTAAATACATTTTTAAGAGCTCCATATGCTGCCCATCGATGTGTTATTCTTCTAGATATCCCGCCTGTTTGGTTGTCTTTGCCTATTCTTGCCTGTGCTGTCTCTTTTGCAATCGTGATATCAACATAAAGTTACGAATACGAATGCTGCGGTGTAATGTATTTACCACCCTGTTATATGGAATTGAGCCTTGGACACTAAAACAGTCGACCATAAAAAACATCGAAGCATTTAAGATGTGGTGCTATAGGCGCATTCTCAAAATATCATGGATGGACCCCGTCACTAACACGCAAGAAACACGCAAAAGGAATTTTGTTAGTCGATTACTTAAACTGGTAAAATAATAAATTCTGAACATTATAGTAACTTTTTAGTCCAGTAGAAAGAAAAAAATGCGTGAAACAAGACCTGGTATGCAGAAGAAAAAAATCCTTTTCATCAAGACCATGAAACGTGTCATATGAGCATTTTGATAATGGCTAAAACCCATCAATTAAATTTCGAATTGATGGAGCATCCATCGTATTAACTAAACTTGACCCTGACTTGGTGACATCTATCTGTTTCAGTACCTAAAAAAAAATCATACGTGGAAAACCTTTTTCATCCAATGATGAAGTCATAACAGCTGTGTAATAGAATTCACACATTGGAATCTCGTTGGACCAATAGACCAGGGCGCATCTGTAAAAATATTAGTACATTTGGACTTTGAGAGGTGACTCAAATTTTTTTGCAGAAATTGCTTGAAAATAACTCAAATATTAATATTTGAGTTATCCTCCCTCTCAAAAAAGTCCGGAACATTGTTTAAATAATCAAAATGTCAAAAAATGAAGGAAAAATTCGATTTTCTTCTTCGCTTTTTGATTTTAACTTTAAAAGTATCCATTTCCGAGAAAAGATGTACTGACATAAAAGTTGCATAATTAAATTTTCTACCATATAGAATTGGTTAACGTTTTAAAAAATAGTCACCCTCGTTGCAAAATAGCAGTAATTGCGGAAAAACCATACAAAAACAAGTATTCGCATTTTACGTTTTTCAACCATTTATGCTACACATAGGACCTTCTTATTTCACCCAGAAAAACTTTATGATACATTAAAACAATATTGTAAATTTCATTAAGTACGGTTCAATAAATTTTGCAATCCAGCTTTCGCAAACAAAATTTATTTTTTCAAAATGATACAGGACTGAAAATAAAGCAGATAGCAAGTTGAAATTTTTTTGCGTATAGAAGTGTACTGTCCCTTTCATTTGCAATTTGCAAAATTAAAATCGATTAACTACCACGGCGTCAGGAATTTTTTTAAATAAACATTAATTATTGGTGCTACGCGCAGGACAGCGGATAGTTTGCTCTGATTGGGCATTCCAATGACCTTTCATAATGATTGATGACATTTTAATTTTTATTACACTTCGATATAAATAAATAAATTTGTTTATTGCAAAATAAAAACACATACTCTATCCTTTAAAATAACACTTTTTTTGCAAAAACTTTCTTTGTTCATATATTTTAACTTAGAGAATAAAAGTGTATTATTTTTAAACATATGCAATTGCTTAAACAATATTTCACAAACAATAATAAAATTACTTTAATTTTTGTGGAATTAAAATATTAAAATACAACAAAATATAGAGTAAGAAAATAATATATTAGATAAAGATTGGAAGAAATTTTGGTGGAAATCAACTTGTGTGAATCGAACACCGCTGTCCTGCGCGTAGCACCAAAAATAGTACATTGTTTACCGGGTAGGAAAAGCTTAACATTCCTGGACGGCTGTGAAGATTGCTAAGTCGAGGCGCAAGCCGAGACTTAGCAACACAGAGTCCAGGAATGTGGCTTTTCCTACGAGGTAAACATACTATTTTTCCGCAAATCGTTTAAAATTCGACAGATATTGATTGATTTAAAAAAAACGCGATAATTTTATTCCCAAATAAATGGTGCTTTGAAATTCCTAATAAAATTACTTGGGTTACTATGGAAACGTATTGAGGTTGAATTGTCAAACTTGACGCTTATAAATTTAATTGCTGGTGTTCTCGAAAGTAAAATGATAAGTGATGATGAAATTTCCATTCCTGGGACTCCTCCAGAGCTGGTTGAGGCAGTGAATACTGCTTCATTAGAATTATTGCCAAATAAATCAAGAGAAAAGTACGAAAATGCATACAGACGTTTTATGGATTATCGCATGAGTAAAAATACGAGTTCTTTCTCAGAAAATGTTGTAATGGCATACTTCCTAGACCTTTGTTTAAAGATGAAATCTTCAACATTATGGGCCAATTATTCAATGCTGAAGTCAACCCTTGCACTTAAACACAATGTAGATATATCTAAATACTCAAAACTTCGTTCTTTATTGAAACGGCAAGCTCAAGGTTATAGGGCAAAGAAATCTAAGATTTTAACGAAGGAAGAAATTGAAAAATTTATCCAGGAAGCTCCAGATAAAGAAAATTTAATGATTAAGGTAATTTACAAGGTTTTAATAGCAATGTGTTTTCTATCATTTATGTAGAACACTAACAACTGTACGGAAATATCATTTCCTTACAGTAAGGAAATGACATTTCCTTACAGTAAGGAAGTCCTGACTTTTTCTTCAAGAAATTTTGACAGGAATGTCAAAATTTCCTGGCGATTTGCGGAAAATAATGTTTATTTAAAAAATTTCCTAACGCCGTGGTAATTAATCGATTTTAATTTTGCAAATTGCAAATGAAAGGTACAGTACACTTCTATAAGCAAAATAAAATTCAACTTGCTATCTGCTTTATTTTCAGTCCTGCAACATTTAAAAAAAAAATGAATTTTTTTGCGAAAGCTGGACTGCAAAATTTATTTTGCTAATTCTATTAAACCGATCTTAATGAAATTTACAGTGTTGTTTTACTATATCATACGGTTTTTCTGGGTAAAATATGAAGGTCCAAGTGTAGCACAAATGGCTGAAAAACGTAAAATGCGAATAATTGTTTTTGTATGGTTTTTTCGCAATTATTGCTATTTTGCAACAAGGGTGACAATTTTTAAATTTTTAACCAATTCTATATTGTAGGAAATTTAATTACGCAACTTTTATGTTGGTACAACTTTTCTCAGAAATGATTAGTTTTAAAGTTATAATCAAAAAACCAATAAAAAAATCGAATTTTTCCTTCATATTTTGACATTTTGATTATTTAAACAATGTTCCGGACCACTTTGAGTGGGAGGATAACTCAAATATTATTATTTGAGTTATTTTCAAGCAATTTCTGCAAAAAAATTTGAGTCACCTCTCAACGTCCATCTCAAACAGATGCGCCCTGGACTACAAATGTATTGATGTTTTCTTTTATGGCCTTTGGGAACTGCGCCCATTTAGCCAGCAACACTTCTTAAAATCAACGCCTGACCATACACCAAGACAATTACGAATCCAATCGAACAATCAAGGGTTGGGAACGGGAAAAAATGTTTCGCACCCAGGTCGTACAGGGTGACTAACCACAGACTAATGGCCGGTCTTTCCAACCGCACTTAAGCCAAAGCTTACTTTAAGCCTAAGCTTAAGCTTAGATGCCTGTATTTCCACTTCAATTTGAAGTTTAAGCATAGGCTTAAACCAAATAATTTTAAGCTCGCGTGGGAGTTGGTTTAAGCCTTTGCTTAGAATTTGTTTTCTGTTTTTTGAGGTTATTTGTATAGATTAATAATTCTACAGTTATTTTGAAAACCAACTTTTGCGTAATAACGTTAGTAGGTATTGGATTATTAACGATTATTAAAATAAAATTCTTACTCCATTTGGTGTAGGCATATGAAAATTATTTATTTCTACAATGCTTGGTATATTTTTATTTTACAAAAGTAAACTTACATTCCAATTTGACATTTTAAGGAATATATCCAATAAACAAAATTACAAAGACGGATCTTCTATTGCTTATACAAAATAATAATAAAACATATAACCAGAGAAAATATAGACAATAATTATTATACTAACAACACATGTACCATGGACACAAAATTAAGTGAAGTAAAAATGAATAAGACATAATATATCAATAATATACAGATGACAAGATAAAATTAAATAATTAAATGTCAACAGTAGTGGTTTTTACCTCAGAACATTTAGTTCTGGCATTTTGACGTATTCAGAGGTACCAAACCAATGAATTGTATCGCCCCAATGAATTGTATCACCCGAATGTCATTCTCCAGGGGTGAGCAAGTCTCTCAGGCTGGGTTAAATCACTATGTTTGCTTGCTTGCAGGTACCAAACCAATTAACTTGACAGTTGAGGACCAGTTTAGTTAAGGAAATGATGGAAATACGGTACCCAGCTTGAGCTTCTCCTTAACTTTTGACACAGGCTTAGCTAAGCAAAAGCTTAAGTAGCTGTTGAAATACCGGCCCTAAGTAGGGATACGGGGTATTATTAATTTACACGACTAATTTTATAATAAGTTTCAATTTACACGACTAAACATAATCTAGAACTAAAAGATTTCCTAAAGATTGAAGGTTTGTTCAAAGCTAGTAAGTTCATCAGATTATATGGGGGATAAACGTTTTCTTGCAATAGCTGCATATTCAATAGATTTCTTTGTGTCACATATTTGTCACATGCAAAAAATATATGATCCAAGTCACTAAACTGTATTGCAATTTTCGCACAAATCCGACTGTATTACATTGATTTTATATAGATGTGCGGGATAACAGGCATGGCCAAATTTTAGTGTATTGATGTTCAGGGAGACTATACTGAATTTTTTTTTGGCATGGGCTGTCGCCACTCAGCCAGTCACAATAAGTATATTTTAAAATCTAAATACATTTCAAAAATATAAAACAAAACAAAAATAAGAAAGATAAGGAAACGTTACCGTAAAGGTGGTTGTTAATATTGCAATTATTGTATTCAGGAGTTAAGGTAGGAATAAGACAGGGTCACTTGCTTCTTCTCGTCTAGGGACCCTTCAAGACATTTCGTTTAGTCATAACTAGACTAGGTCGCGGATAGGAGGTAAATACATATGGGATAAATCAAAGGTAAATAATGATTTGTGGATAATGCTTAAAGGTTGATTTTACTTTTACAAATAAATTCCATCAAACAGTCATATATTTTTTCCCATTTAGAGAAAGTAGGTAACATAAATTATAAGGTGGAAATATATTATATTTTAATAAATTTTCAGTTAGTTTATTAGTTTGTTGAGTATACTTTGAGCACTCAAAAAATATATGATTTAAGTCTCCCTCTTTTTACAGTCTAGACATAGATTTGAAGATAAAATGTTAATTTTCGCCAAATGAAAAGGATAACAGGCGTACCCAAATTTTATTCTAATAATGGAAGTTATATATCTGCGGGGAACGGAATATTTTTTAAACCATTACTCAGTAGGCACTTTAGGTTGAATCATCGCATATTGAGAGGAACTATGTTTGCTAGATTCGTTCCATGTTCGTCTCCATTGTTCGTTAACTTCATTTTTAACAATTGCACATATATCTGGATTAGAAGGTTTACGTCCGGTTAACGATCCATGTGTGATGGCTTTTTTTGCTAATAAATCAACATGTTCATTACAGGTGATACCTATGTGTGCTTTAACCCATAAGAAATGCACTTCTCTTTGTTTTTTATAGATTTCATAAAGTATTTTTTTTTATTTGGAAGATATAGTTGTTTAAATTATGACTTGGAAATATTATTGTCTGAATAGCTGTCAGTACGGAAAGTGAGTCAGAAACAATTACTGTAGACTTATTTTCTGTATTCATAAAATATAATAAAGCTTTATAAATTGCAATTGCTTCAGCGCTGAATATTGAGAAATGGGTAAAACCAACTAATATTCAGGAGTTCGAAAAATATATTAATGATACATTGAAAGATACAACAACAACAGACATTAATATACTGAACAAGCAAATAATCACCACAATACAACAGGCTCAAACTAAATACTGTCCAACAAACCAAAAAGATGAAAAACTAAGTCAACCTACTAAAACCCTTATAGAACTAAGACGACAGATGAAAGGAGATACAAGTTCCAGCAAAGAAGCGCTAAATCAAATAAATAAGACTATCACAAAGTCAATAAGAAAAGACATAAGAAACTACAATGTAGAAAAAACAAAACAAGCAATAGGGCAAAATAAGAACATGAAAGTTTTGAAGAACGTAAGCGTACAAAAAGGAAAAATAGAAATCAACAAACTAAGAAACAGAACTGGAAAAGAAACTACAAACAGAGATGAAATATTAACAATAGTCGAAGAGTTCTACACAGAGTTATACAAATCAAGAAAAAAAGATGACAATGCGCAACCTCCAATTACAGTAAAAACTGGAGTATTAAATCAGGGATCGGATTTAATGCCCGATATAACAAAATCAGAAATCAAAGAGGCTCTGAAGAAAATGAAAAATAATCGAACCCCAGGTGAAGATGGAATAGTATCAGAAGCACTAAAAATTGGAGGAAATATACTACTTGAAAAAATTAAACAACTTTTCAATATTTGCCTTCACAACGCCAATATTCCAACAGACTGGAACAGCGCTGCTATGATTCTATTACACAAAGCAGGAGACAAAGCCAATTTAGAGAATTACAGACCGATTAGCCTCCTCAGCCATTTATATAAGTTATTTACGCGAATAATAGTTAAGAGAATGGAAAGAAAGTTAGAGCCTTATCAACCAAGAGAACAGGCAGGATTCCGAAAAAATTACGGAACAAATGACCATCTACAAAGTATAAAAACCCTGATAGAGAAAGTAGTGGAATACAATAAACCCCTAGTTCTAGTTTTTATCGATTTTCATAAAGCCTTTGACACAGTTGAACTTAGCAAAATATTACAGGCGCTTAAAGAATGCAGGCTAGATTATAGGTATACAAAATTATTACACAAAATATACTTACAGGCAACAACCACTGTCAAATTACATACTAACAGTAATCGCATAAAAATAGAACGGGGGGTTAGACAAGGAGACCCAATGTCACCTAAACTTTTTAATACGGTCTTAGAACATGCTTTCAAGAGTTTGGATTGGATGACAAAGGGAATAAAAATAGATGGAGAATACCTAAACAACTTACGTTTCGCCGATGATATAGTCATAGTAGCTGAGGATCTAGGTATGGCAAGAGAGATGGTACAAGAACTCGTTGTAGCTACAGAAAATGTAGGTTTAAATATAAACATCTCAAAAACAAAAATAATGACAAATTTGGTACCCAACCAGAACATCAGTATTGGTGGGAAGGAAATAGAACTCGTAGATAGATATAAATACCTGGGACATGAAATTACGATTGGCAGGGATAACCAGACTCATGAGCTGAAGAGAAGAATCGGTCTTGGGTGGGCAGCATTTGGAAAACTGAGAGAAACTTTTAAAAGTGAGTTACCCACATGTCTAAAGAGAAAGGTATTCGATCAGTGCGTCCTCCCAGTCTTGACGTACGGATCAGAAACACTTACCTTAACTAAAGCCTCGGCTACCAAACTAAGAGTCACGCAGAGAAGAATGAAGCGGTCAATGTTAGGAATAACTCTGCGAGACAAAATCAGAAACGAATAAATCAGGAGAAGAACAAAGGTGACTGACGTCATCGAGAGGATAGCCAGGTTGAAGTGGAGATGGGCAGGACACGTAGCCAGAATTATAGATGGGCGATGGACGAAGAGGTTATTGGAATGGAGGCCAAGAGAAGACAAGAGAAGCGTCGGTCGACCGCCTACAAGATGGACTGACGACTTAAGAAAGGTAAATAAAAACTGGATGAGGGCGGCGCAGGATAGATGGGGATGGAAACGAGGGGAGGAGGCCTATGTTCAGCAGTGGACTTTTGAGGCTGGATGATGAATATTGAGAAAGGATTATTTATTTTATACATTTTTTCTGTATTGTTTGATGGGACATAAAAGGCACATCCAGTGCCAAACGTTGACTTCGACGCATCTGTGTAGATAATTATAGACTCCGAAAAAACGTCCAAGATACTTCTTAAAATGATAACTTTGATGATAACTTGGCTTAATTACTTTTACCAAATGCAATAAAGAAGGAAAATCTTCAAAGTCTAAGATTTCGTCTGGATTTGAAGTAACATCAAAGTTTGATATACTGCGAAAAGCTTCACAAAGTGGAGGTGAATTCTTGTGTTTCGAATATTTATTTGTCAAATCAGCTTCATTCAATTTGCTTATTTTTATATGAAAGGAAGGATCTTTATGTTGTAATTTCATAATAAATTTTTTCCTTAGATATTCTCTTCTATATTTCAGTGGCATCTCTAAAGCTTCGACATGTAACGCATTAATTGGAGTTGATTTCATAGCACCTAAACAAATCCTCAGAATTGTATTTTGTGTTACGACGATTCTGCTTAGGACCCGATCAGATGCAGAGCCATATGAGTACACAACCATAATCTATGATTGATCGTATATAAGCTTTGTAGAAAAGTAATGATGTTTCAACATCTGCTCCCCACCACGTTTTTGAAATTGCTTTAAAATTTATTCCTTGATTACATTTGTTTAGCATAAACTCAATATGTGATTTCCATGTTAGTTTTCGGTCAAGTATCATCCCCAAATATTTGATAGAAGTTTGGAAACTATACTCATGATTGCTTAATTGTAATTTATCAATATTTGGTAAGTTGTGTCGTGTGAAAATGCAAACACTAGATTTGTTTGTGGAAATTTCAAATCAATTTTGTTGGAACCAATTGTTTGATAAGTTGTGCATTTTACCTAATGTTTGTATACAATTATCATATTTTTTTGAAAAAGAGTATACAAGGAAATCGTCAGCATATTATATAACCTTCAAAGTGCAGTTTTCAATTTGGCTATTATGTAGATCAGCAGTGTACAAATTAAACAACAAAGGGCTTACTGAATATTAATAAAGCGTATGTCAACCATAAAATTGTGTCTTTATTATTGAATCGAAAAACTTTTTGAACAGCCTATTACTTTGGATGATTGGACGGCTTATCGTCATTAATATCTCATGTGATTCCTGACAACCAATGTGAGAATATTAACTACCTTTCCGATTTCTTTGCAAGACTTCTAGTCTTACGAACGTGTGGTGAAGCCAATGACAGATCAGATAAGTGAAAAAAATATAATATAAGATAATAATTAACTTATATATACTATCGGTTTACAACGTTCTCCGTCTTCCGATACCCGTTCGCCATTCCTCTCTGTCCGCACATTGATGTACTTGTAGACCTCTTTCATCCGTGGCTTTGTTTATTCCCGCCTGCCAACTTTTCCTCTGTCTAGCTCTACTTGTTTTGGGATTTTCTCTTCATGCATTCTTTGTACGTGACCACACCATCGTAGTTGTATTTCGTTGATTTCGTCATTTATTGTGACCTTCATTATTTCTCGTATTCGTTCATTGGTGACATGTTCTCTTCTTGATCTTTCTGCAGCTCTTCTCCAGAAATCCATTTCGGTGACCTCTAACATTCGTTTTGATTTTTCCTTCATAGGCCATACTTCGCAGCTGTATGTTATCATGCTTTTCAATACGGCGTTATATATCTTTTTCTTGTTTTGGTTGTTTATCTGCTTGTCCCAGAGTACTGAGTTTAGGAGCGTAATTGCTTTCCTGCCCTGAATATTTCGTTATTTAATGACCACGTCCAGTGTTCCATCATTCGTGATTTTCATACCCAGGTATTTATATTCGTTACATTTACTGATGGTTTCTCCTCCTTCTAGTATCAAGTCCTGCTGCGTTCCACCGATATTCATATATTTGGTTTTTCCTATGTTGATCTCCAGTCCCCATTTCCTGTATTCCTCTATTAGCTTTCTTGTCATGTAACAGATAATATAACAGTAGATTAAGTTAATAATTAACTTAATCTACTAAATCCAGATGTGTATTCACAATTTGTTGAACGGTAATCCGTCTTTTTTGACTTTTGATTAGAAGTTAATACTTTTTATAATTATCCAACGCATATCAATATTTTACTTCTGTTAGTGCGTGTTCTTGTGTCATTAATATCTGTCAATTGTCCTACACATACACATATTGTGTTATAAATAATTGCTCCTTGTGTGATTTAATTCATGACAATTTTACACTGTAGACTACACTATTAGACTACTCTAGTAGACTATATTAGATTTTACACTACAAAATTGTAGATTTGATAAGTTTATTTGTATCGAAATCATATCAAAAAGATGTTTCACAGTGGAAATGTCCATACCACAAATAAACTCCCCCTTTCTACAAATAAACAGATAGAAAATGATATTGAACACTTTCACTCAGTCGTACACTCTGTGTAGAAATTAATAAGACTATAGTATACCTATATCCACCTATAAGAAATTAAAAATACAGTTATTAGAATATCAAGCACTCGAAATATGTAGTTAAAACACCAGCTTGAAATACTAGAACAAAACTTTAGCAAAAGCTTTTGAATGTTATTTCAGCTACTTTGGAAATAGCTGAAATGAAACTCATCTTAAAATTAGGTAAAGAAACTGAAAAAGTAAAATCTTGTCTGCCCATCAGTCTGCTGCCTAAAGCTAATCAAGATCGACCTCTTTGAGAAGATATCAGAATAATTCCGTAAATCAATTCGCATACAATGCAATAAATGTGCATACTGTTAACAATAAAAGATTAAAGAGGTTACAAAACTCAATGGAAAGAGGTGGTCGACATTATTATAGTTTAAAAATGGAATTGTGCGAAACATGCGGCAAAACAAAACAAAAAAAGGGATAAAATGAGACTATAAAGTAACAGAATCGACAGACGACGTGTTGTAATTCCAATGAAACTATAATGCATAGTCAGAAACTATACATATATCTGTTATATGGGCAATCATCATCATCCAACCAATTCACGTCCACTGCTGGACATAGGTCTCCCTCAATTGTTTCCACACTTCACGGTTTTGCGCTGATTTTTGCCAGTTTTTACTAATCCGCCTGATATCATCTGCCCATCGTGTAGGCGGCCTTCCTCTACTTCGTTTATCTTCTCTTGGTCTCCACTCCATCAGCTTTCGTGCCCATCTTGAATCTTTCAGCCTGGCGACGTGTCCTGCCCAGTTCCATTTGAGCCTGGTGATACGTTCTACAACATCTGCGATACCGGTTGTTTGTCTGAGATCTTCATTTCTTATTTTATCCCGTAGAGTTACGCCCAGCATGGATCTTTCCATGCGCCTTTGAGCAACCCGCATTTTCGACGCTGTTGCCTTGGTTAGAGTCAGTGTCTCTGCTCCATATGTCATTACCGGTAGCACACATTGGTCAAACACTTGTCTTTTTAAACCGATCGGTATACTGCTCCTAAATATGTCTCTCAGAGCTCCGTAGGCTGCCCAAGCAAGAGTTAATCTTCTTTTTATTTCGCATGTTTGGTTATCTCTGCCAATTCTAATTTCATGACCCAAGTAAATGTACTTTTCCACTAGTTCTACTTCTTGTTCGCGTATAATCAGCTGCCCGCTAGGAATCAGATTAGTCATAAATTTAGTTTTAAAAAAGTTCATTTTCAGGCCTATTTTCCAGCAGATAGCGTCTAACTCATTTAGCATTTTCTTTACTTCTCCTAGGTCATCAGTTATAAGGACTATGTCATCTGCAAAACGAAGATGATTTAACTTTTCTCCATCTATTTTGATCCCTTTATTGTCCCAGTTGAGCATCTTAAAGGCATATTCCAGAACAGTTATGAATAGTTTTGGCGAGAGTGTGTCGCCTTGTCTTACGCCGCGTTCTATGCTTATTTGTTTGGTTTTATCATGTAACTTAACACTCATTGTTGCCTCTTTATAAATATTATAGATGAGTGTACTGTAACGGTAGTCAATGCGGCATTCATTTAGAGCTTCTAAAATGCTATCCAGCTCTATCGTGTCAAAGGCTTTATGAAAATCCACGAATGCTAGGACAAGGGGTTTATTATATTCTATTGACTTCTCAATTAGTAACTTGACTGCCTGCAGATGGTCGTTTGTCCCAAAGTTTGATCGAAATCCAGCTTGTTCTTTTGGCTGGTAAAAATCTAGCTTCTTTTCTACTCTTGATGTCACTACTTTTGTAAAGAGTTTGTATAAGTGGTTTAGCAGGCTAATGAGTCTATAATGTTCTAAGTCTGTCTTATCTCCCTTCTTATGCAAAAGTATTGTTACTGCGTTTTTCCATTTTTCAGGTATCGACTTTTGATGAAGGCATAAGTTGAAGAGATTTTTTATTTTACCTATAAGAATGTGGCCTCCGTTTTTAATGGCCTCTATTACGACTCCATCTTCACCTGGTGCTTTTCCATTTTTCATTTTTCTCAGTGCTTGATGGATTTCGCTAGTGGTTATCTCTGGTAGTATTTCGAAATTGACCAACGGAAAATGCGAAATACATAAATTAAAAAATAAAAACAGCGAAATAACATCAAACAGAGAAGATTTACTAAATATCGTAGAAGAATTTTATTTGGAACTATATAGGAGCCAAAGGCTGAATCAAAATAATCTGAGGGAAGCGGTTTCAAGGAAAATAATAAACCAAGGCTCCGAAATATGGGCAATACAAACAGCAAAAAATGAAAAAGCACTTGGCCCAGATGAAGTAAGTCAAGAACTTTTGCATCTAATCAATCAGGGAAAGCAAGGTAAATAAACATGCTCCTGGTAGAAGAACATCATGGCTGAAAAGTCTAAGACAACGGTACGGAAAATCTGTTCCATCATTATTCAGAGTTGTTGTATGATATCCAACCATCGATAACAGTCATGGAACTAAAAGAAGATACATAGGTATATATCTTCTTGTGGTGTCAACATTTTGAAAAAAACCTTGTTAAAATGTCAAGTTACCTCAAAATCTGACCTAAACATAAAAACAACTTACAACAACTGTTAAAACAGTACAAAAAAGTTCGTTAAAAATCCTGAATTCGGCAACACTGTTTCTGAATGTGATTCTGCAGAGACCCTCAAAAGTGATGTACTTTTCGAATTCTCGAAGAGGGAATATACGTTGATGGTGCTACTAAAGGGATCGTTTCGAGGGATTTTTTTTCTATGGGGGTTGGTTTCCTACGAATAAAAAGAAAAAGGAAATAATCTGCAGGTACATAATGATCAGTAAATTATGTGATTGTTGTGAAATCGAGGGGTGAACAATTTATGAAAGGGCATTTGATAAGAAGTTATAGGAGAAACTAAAAGTTTACATTGTGTACATATTTAAGGTTATTTCTTTGTTAAAAACCTGATTACAGTCGGAAAAATGAAAGAGTACCCATGAACGAACATATAAAACACGCTGTATTTTCCTGTCACCGTGTCACAAAGAAAATTGTCCAGTGCAAGTACATGTAATAAGTATTGTTACATGTACTTGCACTGGGCAATTTTCTTTGTGACACGGTGACAGGAAATTACAGCGTGTTTTATATGTTCGTTCATGGGTATTCTTTCATTTTTCCGACTGTACGGGATAGTAATTATAAAAGAGAAAACTGTGTAAAAAACGTGACAAAAATAGGTTCAACATGGAGATATTCTAAATTAAAAAGTTGTCAAAAGAAGCGAGATTACAACAAAATTCTAATTAACGAGAAGATTCGTCCAGCAGGTTTGGAAATGATCCATTTTGGTGGTATTCCTGAAACAAATCGTGGCAAAGAAACACTGGCTAATACTGGACAGTATTACGGTGCCACTTTAGTATGTACAGTCGCGTTTCTCCTATAGATATAATATGTATACATATTTGCACACAATAATGAAAGGCAGCAAACCATTTGTAGACAAAATTGCAATCTAAGAAAAAAAAACAGTGTTTTCTATTAAATTCAAATCTTGCGTAACGTAAACATTGCCTATCCAACCTTGCTTCGCGCTCTGTTTATCTGTTCTGCGTTAAATAAATTAGTTGCTCGCACATATTTGGTACTAAAATATTCTAGGGAACACGTACTATCGAAATATATTGTTATTCAATTTTGTTGCTAATTGTAAGACTTGCAAATTCATTAGTTTATCCCAATTAACCTTGCCCCTCGCTCTATGTGTCTCTGTTATACGTTATATAAATTAGTAGCTCGCACATATTTAGTACTAAAATATTTTAGGGAACACGTACTATCGAAATATACCGGTACCCGATTTTGTTGCTAACCGTAGAACTTGCAAATGCATTAGTTTATCCCACCCGACCTTGCTTCGCGCTATATGTGTCTCTGTTCTATGTTAAATAAATTAGTTGGTCCTAGATATTTAGCTCCGTTATGTCCAGCATGGTTAGCTAATCTTCTGGATTATCTCTTCTCTGTTTGAAAACAACTGATTCTTCTCTGGATTTATTGCTATTCTCCATTGGATAATCAATTCTTATATTGTTACTCGTGCAGTCTGTAGATTTCTTACAGTAATAAGCAGGTTCTTGTGTTTCACAGCGATTGCAGTGTCGTCTGCATAAAGGCTGAGTAGTGTTCCGGGTGTTCTTGGAACGTCTGCTGTATAGAAGGGGTAATAAGACCGCCACCTGTGGTACTCCAGCTTTTGGTGTTCCGTGTTCAGATGAATACAAAAGTGCATTACTATTCATTGAAAATAATTTAAAAAACAATGAGGTCATTAAAAAAGGTAACTACTGTTTTATTCTAGCTATATTAATATGCAAAATTTAAAACACATCCTGTGTATTAGATGCAGTAGCACAAAAAAAATGGAACAGATCTATACTTACATATTATATACAGGGTGAGTCATGAGGAACTGTACATACTCCTACCTCGTATAGAGGCTCCTATGGGGAATAACAAATGACCATTAAAAAGTGTCTGCTCCTATTGTTTAATAATATACAGGGCGAGTTTCGCATTTTGACAGAAATTTGTATTCGTCATAATTTTTGAACGGTCAGATCGATGTGTCTCTTATTTTGGACAATCGTTACACTATTACCACCTAATCAACTAATTTATTCAAACTAAAAAAAAATCAGGTCCGGCTTTAAAAAAATTAGTTCGTTTGGGTCTTAGAAAAAATTTCACACTGTATACGCTTTTTGAAAACTCTAATATTAATTTTACAAATTAGACAAATAGGCAATTAAAATGGCATATTTATTTTTTTCCGCACACGATGACTAATTTTTTATAAAAAAATCAAATTTCACTATGAATTAAAAGTTTGGTAAAGTGAACCATATATTAAAAAAAAATAACTTTTATTACAAAAATTAATTTTTTTGTACAAATAAGTAATTTATGTTACCATCCAATGAATTGATTTATTCAAACTAGAGAAAAATCAGGTCCGGATTTAAAAAATTAGTTCGTTTTGGTCTTAGAAAAAATTTCACCCTATATACGCTTTTTGAAAACTCTAATATTAATTTTACAAATAAGACAAATATGCAATTAAAATGGCATATTTATTTTTTCCCCACACGTTTACTTAATTTTTTATTAAAAAATCAAATTTGTCAAAATCGGAATTTTAACCTAAAAATGAAAAAAAAATGAACTCACGGTTTAACTCGCTACAACTCTGTTCCATTTTAATATTTTTTTTCTGAAATTTTTACAGCACATACCTCTTACCATTGTGAAGACTATGAAAATTGTTGTAGACTTTCAGTCTTCTTCTTGTAAAAGTTGCAAACTTGTAAATCGCAAAAATTATGTGGAAAAATTTAAAATTTATCAATTTGATCACGTCTATGTTAAACTATAGAGTCCAAAAGAAGTGTTATTAGATATAGATCTAGACGTGTTATAGAAAAAAAAAAAAATGGTAAAACTTTTAATTTTAAGAAAAACGATATTTTTGTAAATTAATTTTTGTAAAAAAAGTTAATTTTTTTAAATCTATGCAAAAACTTTGCCAAACTTTTTATGCATAGTCAAATTTGATTTTTTAATAAAAAAATAAGTAATCGTGTGGGGAAAAAATAAATATGCCATTTTAATTGCCTATTTGTCTTATTTGTAAAATTCATATTAGAGTTTTCAAAAAACGTATACAAGGTGAAATTTTTTCTGAGACCCAAACAAACTAATTTTTTAAATTCGGGCCTGATTTTTTTCTAGTTTGAATAAATCAGATGGCTGGGTGATAACATAAATTAAATATTTGTTCAAAAAAAATTCATTTTTGTAATAAAGTTATTTTTTTTAAATCTATGGTTCATTTTACCAAACTTTTAATTATTCATAGTCAAATTTGATTTTTTTTTTATAAAAAATTAAGTAATCGTGTGGGGAAAAAAATAAATATGCCATTTTAATTGCCTATTTGTCTAATTTGTAAAAATCATATCAGAGTTTTCAAAAAGCGTATACAGGGTGAAATTTTTTCTAAGACCAAAACGAACTTATTTTTTAAATCCGGGCCTGATTTTTTTCTTGTTTGAATAAATCAGTTGATTGGTGGTAACATAAATTAAATATTTGTTAAAAAAAAATTAATTTTAATAATAAAAGTTAATTTTGTTAATAAAAGTTAATTTTGTTAAATCTATCACTTTACCAAACTTTTAATTCATAATTAAATTTGATTTTTTTATAAAAAATTAAGCAATCGTGTGCGGAAAAAAATAAATATGTTATTTTAATTGCCTATTTGTCTAATTTGTAAAATTCATATTAGTTTTCAAAAAGCTTATACAGGGTGAAATTTTTTCTAAGACCCAAACGGACTAATTTTTTTAAAGCCGGACCTGATTTTTTTCTAGTTTGAATTAATCAGTTGATTAGGTGGCAATAGTGTAACAATTGACCAAAATAAGAGACACATCGATCTGACCGCTCAAAAATTATGACGAATAAAAATTTCTGTCAAAATGCGAAACTCGCCCTGTATATTATTAAACAATGGGAGCAGACACTTTTTAATGGTCATTTGTTATTCCTCATAGGGGCCTCTATACGAGGTAGGAGTATGTACAGTTCCTCATGACTCACCCTGTATAATTTACAAAGAAAATCTAATTCTTAATAAGTGTTAATGAGTTGCTTTTTGTGTTCTATCTTAATTTATTTATTGTAACAAACTTGAAATTCCCCTGGTATCTAAAGTTATTTAAGATAAGATATTATGCGGTGCATACTTTGCATCCCCAATACGTTTATCATCAGGTGTCGATATAACATATTTATTCATCTGTTTAAACGAGAGTATTGGCCAATAGGTTCTTAATCAAATAATAAAAAGGCAATAAACCAAAAACCTGATTAATAAAATGGTCCAAGATACTGTTAACAGAAAATCTTGCGCCATAAAAATGCCTCATAAATATCTGATCGAATTAGAATAATACAAATTGGTGTTTTATACCTGACGTATCTACAAATTTAATCCGAATATTTTAGATAGGCAGAAGAATTTGAATAGATTCAATGTTTTAAACAATTTTAATGTTCTGTGTCAACCAGTATTTTGTCACAGGTAATAGCACGTAACAGTATGACAAGAAATAATAATAAATAGGGAAATTCAAACGGAAGAAATAAAAAGAAGAAGAAAGTTAGCATGGGCAGCATTCGGCAAACTGAACTATATACTCAGAAATCAGCAAATTCAACTACATCTTAGATCTAAAGTTTTTAATGCATGCATTATTCCGATATTAACATACGGGGCACAAACATGGACCATCACAAAAAAGAATATGAAAACTCAGAGTCACTCAACACGCGATGGAAAGAGCAATGCTAGGTATATCACTGAAGTACTGGAAAACAAATATATAGATAAGACAGAAAACCGAAGTCACCGATGTGATACAAAAATCATTAAAATTGAAATGAGAATACGCTGGACATGTAGCTAAGAGCGATCTAAACAAATGACACCGGGGCCCGATTTAAGGGGGGCAGGCTGGGCAGCTGCCCGGGGTCCCCACATTTTGGGGGCCCCCACAAAGCCCCAAACTTAAAAAAATCAGCACATTATTCACATAGAATAATAATTTTTGTCAATCAATTAACTGTAATATTTCGTTATATGGAAGGTTTCTTTCCTATTAAAAATGTATTTTTGGCAAATTACGGTCATAAAGCAGATTATATATTTAAGACATTCTTGCAAGAAGATGATATCGTTTTGAAAAGCTGCAGAGGACAGTCCTACGACAATGCGTCAGTTATGAGTAGGAAATACAATTGTGTTCAGCTAAAATTTAGATACAATATCTTGGCGTTGTAGATTCCATGTGTCGCCCATACTCTCTAAATTTAGTTGCTAAAGCTGCAGCTAAGTGTTGTCCTGCTGCCATAGAATTCTTTGATTTCTTGGAAGGACTGTATGAACCCTATGTATTTTTCACTTCCTCTACATATAGATACAACTTGTTAATCGAATGTTTAAAAACGTCTTAGAGCGAGAGCAACGCCGACCATGGCAGAAATATTATTGTTCCTAAAAAAGAGTAAATACTACTAGATGGTCGTCTAGAAGTGATGCCGAAAAAGAACTAGTTAAAGGTTATAATCAGATTAAAGGAGTATTATCCAAAATTTCAAACGACGATGGGCAACAATTTGAAACTCGTAGCGATACAAATGGTTTGTATAATCGAGTGTTTTTACTGAAAACAGGGATATTTGCAATATTTTGAAATAAAATCTTAGAGAGCACAAGCACAAGTCGTATTCTCCAAGATCAAAATATTGACCTTAACTCAGGAGTGGCGGCACTTAAATCAATTAAAAATTTTATATTATTTTAAGGAATATTTCAGAGACTGAAATGACAACATCAGAAAAATTTAGGACTCAAAATTTTATAGATCACTTCATTTCCTCTTCAAGTCATAGGCTTTCGGCATATGAATCCATTCACTCCAATTTTGAATTTTACATTATTTGGAAAATTTAACTCCCAATGAAATTGAAGCTCACTCACTGAAGCTTACCGACAATTATAGCAATGATTTAGATAAAAAAACTAGGTGTCGGACTAGTACAATTTGTAGAATTTTTCAATTCATTTAAAGAGGAAATCGGCTCATCAAATATAATTAAAGAACTTCAAATGTACCGACGGTTAAAAGAGAAAAATGTGAATGATGCGGTTCCAAACGTTGTAGTGACACTTCGTTTATATTTAGTTCTGATGGTAACTAACTGTAGTGGAGAGAGATCATTCTAAAAATTTAAGTTAATTAAAAATCGACTTCGATCTATGATAGGCTAAGAGCGTTTGAACCATCTCTTTATAATGAGCATTGAACACAATGCCTTAAAGCAATTAGACATGCCCGACATAATCAAGGAATTTTCAGTTAAAAAATCTCGAAAAGTACCCGGACTTTAACCATACCATAGTCATAACAACAATTTGTTTAATGGTAGGAGGTAGGGCCCCACACCAATTCTGCCCAGGGGCCCCCACTGCCTTAAATCCGCCTCTGAATGGCACAGAACAATTCTAACCTGGAGACCATACCAACACAAAAGACTCAGAGGCAGGCCTCCTAGGAGATGGACAGATGATTACTTGTTTTTCATAACTTTGTTATTTTTTATTATCTTGTTAATGGTAGGGACTAAAAATTTGAAATTTTGCAGTTATGTACAACTTTACGCACCCTATCAAAATAGCTATCAAAATGACAGTGTTGCTATTTAACAAAATCAAGGAGACGTCATATCTCTAAATTGGGACAACCTGTATACATTATTATTATATGCCAAAAATGACAATTTGAAATACTAATCGACGGGTCTGAGCATTTTTCAAAAAAACAATTAGTATTTGAACTATTGAATTTATTCCAAATTACAGACATAACTTTGTTATTTTTTATTATCTTGTAAATGGTAGAGCATAAAAATTTGATATTTTGCAGCTTTGTACAACTTTACACACCCTATCAAAATACATCAAAATGACAGTGTTGGCATTTAAGAAAATCAACGATGACGTCATATCTCTAAATTGGGACACCCTGCATACATCATTATTGTATGTCAAAAAGGACAATTTGAAATATGTACTAATCGACGGGTCTGAGCATTTTTCAAAAAAACAATTAGTATTTGAGATATTGAATTTATTCCAAATTAAAGACTCACTCTGTATAATAATATTTTAATAAAACACTTTTTTGTTGTAAATTATATTTATTTCTGTGATACAGACACGAATAGGTAATATTCATGTAGAGTTGCAGAGCATAGTTATGTGTATAATATGTATATAATGGCTCAGCAGGATAACCAACTACTTCTATCATGTACATGTAAGTACTCGAGAATCAAAAAATATCAACATATCAATGAAAGATGCAATAATTCCGGGTACAGCTAATTTAAAATTTGTTTTGTTAATGTAGCACTCGTACACACAACAGAATATAGAAAACGTTTTCTACGTCAGTCCTTTCCAATTGTAATTTATTGTTATGCAGCGACCCTGCTGTCAGAAAACTATTGATTCGACATTAATTTATGTGTCTCTGTACCGCCTACACCTCATAATGAAACCTGAATAAATCGCAACACTAAAAAAAGTACTTTGTCCATTTCGATATCTTATGTATTGGAATACGTACTCCCACGCCATGCATCCAAGGACATCGGCCTCACTAACTAAACGAAAAGAGTAGTACAAAAGTAAGAGCACCCTGTAATGAAATATTCTTTTATAAGTACATAATATACAGGTATTAGTAAATAAGTATGAAATACTTTCAGGAGTAATTCTACATGACAAAATAATGACAGTTTGCTCTATAAACGTAGGTACGCAAATGCTTCGTTTCCGAGATACGGGGTGTTGAAATGTTTATTTCAAACTGCCAATTTGTTTATTGCTCTAAGACCGGTTGACCTATGAAAATTAAATTTGGTGGGTTTTAAGAGTTAGTTATTGCGCATTTTTTGACATACCTACAAATATCAATTTTGTATTCATGCGCCAACGGGTAATGGTCTGAATATTTTTTATAAAGATAAGAATAGTACATCACTGAGATATTTTAAATTAAAAATTATTTTTGTATTCCACGTTTAATTTATGATAAAAACCTTTCTTGTCTTTTTTTCATATGGTGCACCGTTTTTATGCAAAAAAATAAAACATCTTCGCGCGTATTTTTCATTTCTTAATATATCAAGAACTCTCCAATTACCAGAGAACGGCAGTTCTCGCCAGTGGCGCACAACCCCCTACACGCGACACTAAATATACACGAAATTTTCGATTTTCTAAATCTGACTGAATTGAAAATTGGGCCAACTCCTATCTTAAAGTTTAGGAAAAGACTCACCAATTCATATGTCAACCATCAATTCATGTGTGGATTTTACGGCCCTTCCTAATTAATGTCTGTTTTTCGTTCTCGTCCTCAAAACTCCCAAAAACTTAGAAAATTTAAGTCCAACCTTTACGGCTTCTAATAGTACTGATCATTACCTTTCCAACGCATGCCTAATTTTGAAAATCGGTTATACCATTCAAAAGTTACCGAGCTTAGAAATATGACTCAATTTCTATTTAAAAAGGGGGAAAATGTTTGTGAATATGTATCTATGTATGTATGTATGTATGTATGTATGTGTGTGGAAAAGTTAAACCGATCTGATTTTTTTTCTGTGTTTGAAGAGGGGGTCTGGGCCGATTCAAAATCGGTGTAGTTTGTGACTTTTGACCACCCATAAGCCAGCTAGAGGACTTGGTAGGTACAAAACGGCATATTTTTTGGGGGTATATATCTCCGGTTCCAGAAGCGACAGGAGAACCGCAGATACACCAAATAAATACTGTTGAGTTAAGTTTTCAAATGGTGTCTAAGCTGCCAGGATCAGACATACACACGGCTCAGTATAGCCGAACAACTGAAAAACTAAACTTGGAAAATTTTGGTTTTTCGACAATTACTCAAAATTTCAACCTACGAATTGCGACAATAACTGAGCGTTTGTAGAAGGACTCTAGACGAATCTAACAGTGCATACCTCATATCCAGGAAAATTCGAATGTTTAAGTTATAGGCTTCAAAGATATGATCAAATCTATTTCCTATGGGAAAATACGGTTTTTCAAGCTCAATAATTCCTGTAATAGCTTCAGTTATCATACTTGACCTTAGATGCATCAGATACTGTCAATACGTTTCAAACTCATGTTTAGTAATCAAAATCGGTTAAGCCATTTAGAAGTTATTAAGCTACAAAAGTATAATCCAATTAACGATTATTATTATTTATGGTAGTAAAGGACATCGCACACATGCGAATTTGCGTACTTATGGAAAATATAATGTCACTCAATTTCAATAAAATTTATACGAATAGATTCGATTTAAATTAACGGTTAAATCTTATCATTGCGCCAACTCTTAATTATGATTAATTACGGCGCAAATTCCAATTAAAGTTTATCGAAATCACATTTTTGGAGTCAGTAAAACTGTCAGTTACAATTACTATTGCTCTGGGTGCTATTCACAAGAGCTTAAACCCCGCTGGGTCTAAGCGGATTAGTGAAACTAATCCGCTGATTTATGGAGTACCGACAATTTGGGTATTTTAAAATATTTTTTCTCTCTCTAACTTAGGTACGTACCCATTTGATTTCAGATTTATTTATATCAATTTCTGCTCTTATTATTGAAAATATAGAGTTGGCGCAATGATAAGATTTGACCGTTAATTTAAAACGCATCTATTCGTATAAATTTTATTGAATTTGAGTGACATTATATTTTCCATAAGATGTGTGCGATGTCCTTTGCAGTCACTCGAGCGTTATGGGGACCTATTTATTGGGTTGTGATTATTAGGTCCTAAAACCAAACTTTAGTAAAATTTTCCAGTTTAGTGGGGACTTTCCATTTTTTAATTTAATTTTCCATTTCCAACAATCGTTTTTTCCGATTATAGCGCCATCTATCCATAATTCGAAAAAATGTCTCGAATAAAAGTTGCTTATTTTTACGTAAGGAATCCAAATCTGCAATAAAAATTTGGGGGTCCCATTTAAGATTTTAAAGTAATCCCCCACCCCACCTCCGTGGGGGGTCGTGTTTGGTACCATTCGATAGATTTTTCAAAACATTTTGAAAGTGTATTTTGCATAGTTTTTCGATCTGTTCATTTTGCGAAATATCGCGGGGTTTTTATTTAAAATTTTAAATTTACCCCCACCCCTCTCCGTGGGTGGTCATGTTTAGTACCATTCGATAGATTTTTGAAAAATATTGAAGACGTATTTTTTAGTTTTTCGATCTAATGTTCATTTCGCGAAATATTCGCTTTTTTTTGTGAAACTTTTTGACTTACCCGTTTCCTTACGCCCGCCCCGCTCAAATCGTCCGATTTTTTAAATATACACTCTTTTGCATGTATGTGCTTAACTTACCTTATCTTAATCTGACAATTTCGAGTATTTTTAAGGATAGATTTTTTTCTTCGGGTCCCCCTTAACGAACTTCCCTGTGTTAAGAGCCAATATATGGTAGAGGTACATCTGCAGGGTACCAGGTCTCTCCCCATATGATAATCCGACGCGCTCGAGTAACTGCAAAAATCCCCGCTTGGTCTCCCCTACCATTATTAACAATCAGAATTAAACATTCTATAAGTTAATTTGATAAATATTAACAAGCACAACTCATACATATAAACAACAATATTGTACACTAATATGGTGTTATGAAGATTGCGAAGATCTATGGGCTATAATCTTCGCAATCTTCTGTTGTTTAGTGGCTGAAGTACATAGTGGTAATATTAATTGGTTGGGGTGGCCCTCCAATTTTTCATGGTGTCTGTTGGCACTTTCTTGAATGACTTCGCTGACTAACGGGATGTTTAGGCCTCTATAAAGTGTAAACTGTACCAAGAAGCACTTGCGAAGCTGCGTAGAATTTTTGATTGGGTTCTTTGGATTATATTTTTGTATTTCATCTTCTTTAAAATGTAATGTTTCCAGTTTAATTTAGAATCAATATGAAGTCCAAGGTATTTGACGATATTATGTTGAGGTATGTTGACTTTATTAAGGCTAGTATTTGGGCATTGGTCTTTACTCAGTGTGAAAGTTATATGTGTTTACTTAGTTTCATTAGCTTTTATCTTCCATTTCTTTAACCACTGTCCTATTTCGTCTAGGGGTTCTTGAAGTTTTAATACTGCAACTGTTGGATCCTCTTCAGTTGCAAATATTGCTGTGTCATCAGCGACAGCTCCTATGGTGGTTTGTGGAGACAGGGCATCTTCTTCTTCTTCAAGTGCCGTCTCCTAATCGGAGGTTGGATATCATCATCACTATCTTTACTCTATCCACCGCTGCTCTAAAGAGTTCTATAGAACTGCATCTAAACCAGTCCCTTAAATTCTTTAACCATGACACTCTCCTTCTTCCTATACTCCTTCCGCCTCTTATCTTTCCCTGTATTATCAGTCTTAGCATTTCATATCGCGGTCCCCTCATTACGTGTCCCAGATATTGTAACTTTCTTATTTTTATTGTGTTTATTATTTCGCATTCTTTACCCATTTCTCGCAGTACTTCCGTGTTCGTTTTCCTCTGTGTCCATGCTATTCTAAGCATTCTTCTGTAACACCACATTTCAAATGACTGTAGCTTATTTATGTGTTCTTGCTTTAATGTCCAGCTTTCAAGTCCATATTGTAGTATCGAGAACACGTAGCATCTCAAAGCTCTTGCTCTCAGTTCTAAGCTAAGGTCTTTGTTGCAGAGAACTGTTTTCATTTTTACAAACGCATTTCTTGCTATTTCTATCCTGGTCCTTATTTCTGTTGTTTGATCATTTTTCTCTGAAATCCAGGTTCCTAGGTATTTGTATTTATCAACCCTTTCTATCGGTACATTTCCCAAATGTATGCTTGTTTGTATGTTTGTTTTCTTAGTTATTATCATGTATTTGGTCTTTTTTATATTCATTTTTAGTCCATATTCTTTACAGAAATTGTTTGTTTTGTTCAGTAGTAGTTGGAGTTGTTCAGCAGAGCTTGCTATAATCACGGTGTCATCTGCATATCTTATGTTGTTAACAGATCTTCCGTTAATTATTATTCCTTCACTTTGAGATAGCAATGCTTCTTCAAAAATGGCTTCACTATATGCATTAAAGAGTATCGGCATAAAGAGACAGGGCATCGGCCTTACTTTATTAAACGAAAAGAGTAGTACAAAAGTAAGAGCACCCTGTAATGAAATATTTTTTATACATATTACGAGGGAACTTCATCGTGACATGACAAGAGACCTTGTTTTAATTAGTTTCATTAGTAATTTAATTAATTCATATAAGGATATGTCTGAAATATCCAGAAATGTGTACTGTTTTTCAAGATGCCATGACGAATTACGAATATAAGTTTCGGTCGCAGATATTTTTTAAATCCAACTTACGTACATTTTAGAAGAGACTAATAAGACCTTTAAGTAAGTATTTAGGGTCAATGATAAGCCGAGATGGTATCTACTTGTATGAAAGGAGAGAGTGATATGGAACAACACTCTTACCAAAAAAAAGATCTTTCAGAGTATAGTGATGAATATTACCATACATGGACCATGACAACATCAATACGAAATAAAATAGGAATAGTTGGATTGTACTTTATGAGAGGATGTCTACAAATCATCAGAGAGGGAGATGGTATCTACTTGTATGAAAAGAGAGAATGATATGGAACAACACTCTTACCAAAAAAAAAACAAAAAAAAGATCTTTCAGAGTATAGTGATGAATATTACCATACATGGACCATGACAACATCAATACGAAATAAAATAGGAATAGTTGGATTGTACTTTATGAGAGGATGTCTACAAATCATCAGAGAGGATCGTAAAACGCGCCACAAAAGAGCCTCAAAGTGCAAATTTTATCAAAGGTACTCTTTTGTGTCGCGTTAACCTTCAAATTTAGCAAATACTATGGAAAAATCTTTCAAAATTAAACTATCATTTTATTTTCCATCACAATGAAAATACATTTTTGCGCCACGTAATATTTATGTCAGATTTTTTGTAGCTGGAATATTGCGCGCGCCACTCATTTTTACGGCGTTTAGCGGTTTTTTTATTCTTAGTAATTTTGTTGTATTAATTGTAATCATTATTTAAAACGATTTTTGCAAAATGGCAGCCATTCAACAAATATAGTTTTAACTATTTAGGTGGGAAATAAGCCACACTTAAATTGAAAAAATAATTTTATTAACGTTTCGAAGCCCAAATCGTTGAATACATTCCTGAATATTATAAACCAGCGGTTCTCAATCTTTTCGAGTCATGTACCACCAAATACTTTTTATTGTTTTTGGTACCACCTAACGGAAATACATATCTAGCTAGGCGATCTAATAAGCTATAATAGTGGTGCTTATTTGGCTGTTTTTGCGTTTTGTGTACCACCTCAAATAATGATATGTACCACCAGTGGCACATGTACCATAGATTGAGAACCGCTGTTATAAACGATCAAGAAGAGACAATAACATTTACAATGGAAAAGGAATACAATAACACTTTGCCTTTCCTCGATGCTTTAGTCTCAAAGAAGGATACTGGATATGAGACTCAAGTGTATAGAAAACCAACACACACCAACAGATATCTCAATTACAAATCAAATCACAACATCAACGTTAAAAAGGGAATCATTAAATCCTTATATGATAGAGCCAAAATTACTAGTTCTAAAGAAAATTCATTTTTAGAAGAAAAACAATTGTTAACCTCTGTTTTATTAAAAAATGATTATCCTTTATCATTTATAAATAAGGAATTGTCAAGATTGGATCGAATGGAACAGAACAACTTATAACGGGATCCTACAACATTCACAAGAAATAATACGAGGAAAATATCAATACCATATATAAAAGGACTATCCGAGACACTTAAAACAATAGGAAATAAATTCAACATTTCAACAACATTCAAAACAACAAACACATTGAGATCTATTCTACCTAAAACTAAACCTAACAATGAACAAGAAAGAACAAAGAATTGTATTTATAAAATACCTTGTGAATGCGAACAATTTTATTTAGGTGAAACATCAAGACCATTAAACGTTAGAATAAGTGAACATCAGTCTTACATTAAAAATAGAGAATTTGATAGATCTTAAATATGTCAACACGCATGGGATAATGAACATAGAGTTCAGTGGAGAGAATCAAGTATAGTCTTAAAAGAATCAGATAGTAAAAAGAGAAAAATCAAAGAAGCGGCTCTAATTATGCTAAATGAAACCAATTGTATCGCAAATTCCTCGGTAGAATGCAGTAGGATGTGGTTACCCACACTGAAAGAGGAAGTCAATAGAAAGAAAATACCACGATTATAAGTCAATAACATATCGAGTTAGTGAGTACAAATTTTATATTTTAGTATTACTTATTGTATATCTATGTATTATTAATATTGGTTATAATTTAAACATATTAAAGTCAGAATTTGGTATTAGTTTTTTGAAAGTAAATTAAATGTAAGACCAAATACTTACGATGTCGGGATAATATCACGAGGTTTTTTCCTGGTTCGAGAATCTCTAACGCGAGAATTTTACTGTCATCATTGCATTTGGTTGTCTTTTTAAAGACAGATCACATGCTATGATTTTTTTGTGACGGATATTCTTGAGTTGGGATTGATTTCATGTAATCGAATGAACTATCTTTTAGTAAAGTCGTCCCAGGAACGCAACTCATAAATATTGGCGATATCATTTTAAAGTCTTCTACTTTAAAATGTATAATACGTCTGAATTGCCAATATAAATTGCAATTTTTTTACTTAGCAACAACAGTTTTGTTTATTTTAGTGGTGTTTTGTATTTTGACAACGAAACCCGATTTGGGCTTCGAAACGTTAATAAAATTATTTTTTCAATTTAATTGTGGCTTATTTCCAATCTAAATAGTTAATCATAAAAATGCCACAAGAAAATAGCTTCAGAACAACAAATATAGTCTTTAAACCGATTAATATTTAATTGCAACTTTGTAAACACGGCTATGTTGTAATTTTTCAAAAGGTAAAAGCACACAACTATTTGAGCTACGAAGCACAATACAAACGTAATTCCTTTTTATAATAAAAGTCCTACTCGTCCTGCTCATTATTATTTTAAAATACATAATAACTACAGGCTAATGTGAATTCCATTTTGTGTGTTTTTATTAATAATTTCATTCTAATTAAAAATATTCTACATAGAAACCAACTTGCGTATTAAAATTTGCAGGTTTCAAATACTCGTACGATGTTGAAAGGACTAATGTATATTTCCAAAAAGATACAATGTATATTAATCATTAGATAATATTGATGCGGCAAAATAAACAGTAATGAAATGAATATTGAAATGTTTCTGATTATTTATATATCTAGTATATACATGATACAGCCTTGCAAACTTTATTCACAACGACGCACGTTCCCGATAAAACAGATGTTAAACATGCCGTCTGGCGTATCTACGGGGAGAGAAAATGAGGAAATTTCCCCCCCTGACAAGGTCCAAAATTAAAGAAAAAAAATTGTTCAAACATAAAAATATATTAGCTGACACGAAACCGAAACCACAGAAAGACAAATTCAACCCAATAAACACGCTAGTTAGGAAAATTAAGGGAACTTAGTGCCTACACGTTATTATTATGTCTTTTATCTAATCTGAGTTTATCTTTTTTATGTCTTTTGGGTTGGTTTTTCATTGGAAGTTCCCCTAAGGCAAATTTCCCCTCCCAAGGCAAATTTCTAATTCTAGTCCGTAATTCCGAAATGACAGACGATGGATCTGTCTGACTCCTTCAGCATTCCCCATATGTACGCATTTGGTGGCGTTAGTTCTGGTGAGTGGCAACTCCCAAAATGATCTCGCAGTATTTGAAGAGACTCCTTGGCAGTGTGACAGACTTACACTGATATTTTACTACTATTTTATTAAACAGAGGAATTAACTTATTAAACACAACATTAAAATTAACAACCGAAGTGATAACAAACAAATTGAATCAGTGGTATCATAGCAAAATTAGCAGTGCCGGAACGCACTCTCCTTAACTTTTTTAGAAGTAAAATATTACTCTATGTTTTTTTAATACAAGTTACGTCTGCATATTTTAAAATGTATATGCATTCAAAAATACTTAAATTCTGGAATTCTTGCTTTTTTATTTTATTTTAATTGTGAGAAAAGAAGACAACATAGCGTAATTTAAATCTTTTGGATACACAAACGTAACCATTTATTGTGTGTATATGGGGCGAGCGGCCGTGATCGGACGAAGTGGGGTGAGAGAGTTTCTATGTATGTACTAGTTTTCGCCCCGTGGCTGTAGATTTAGTGGAGTCACTGAAGGTTTTCACCTCCGATTTCGTTGAACCGTCATCGATTTTCATGAAAATTGGTGAGTAGTTAGAAGATACTTCAAGGAACAAAGGTGACATGATGCCAACTTGCGCTTTTACCCTGGGGGTGGATGCCACCCCTTCTCGGGGGTGAAATTTTTTTTATTAAAAATAATACCAGAAATCGACAAAGGGGCAACTTCTAAGCAAAATTTGTTATATAGAGTTATTAACATAAATCAATACTTTTTGAGTTACTAAATATCAAACATTTTATTTTTTCTTAAAAAAATGCTGTTTTAAAGCTGTTTTCACGTATTACTCAAAAACTATAACCTTTTGTAAAAAAGCTATTATTACCAAAATGAAAGATAATAAAAAATTTAATACACTCCCCACTTAAAGAACTAAACTAATGTTACATATTTCAAAGTGAGTTATGGGTAATTGAATGTATTTTTTTCGACGAGTACTCAAATCTAAGTATTCAAGCTTACATAACGGGAAAACGATGCATTTTATATATTATACTTATTAAGCACTTGTCAAAGTACTTCGGAATACCTATCAAACGAGCTCCAGTAGAAGTTATTAGCATCAAAATTAAGCAAGTTATGATGAAAATAAGAGAACCCTTTCGATTTTTTTAGGAAAAAGTAAAAAATAAAACATACGCCATTTCCACAAAAATTAAAATTTGTAGTAATCCTCACAAGAATTTCTTTAGGTTAACATAGTTAACGATTTCAACAATTTTGACCGGTTTAGAATGCATATTAAAAAAAAAAAGATATAATTTAAAAAAATTAGAATTTTTAAAATTATCGTACTTTTCATTTTCTTTTGATAATAACTCCAAAAATACTCAATATACGTAAAAAATCATATATAACTAAATTTTAGTATTTTCTGTTCCAAATACTTTATCCATTTTATTATTTCCGTAGAGTAAAAAATAACCGAGATAGAAACGTTTAATATTTCAATTTTGCTGCGAGAACCATGTAACCCGGGCCATTTAACCTTTTATTTTTAAAAAAGTAAGAGGTTTAAAAGAGTAATTTTGACGTTCTTTAATAGCTCTTGGAATCAGCTTTTAATTAGCTTTTAGGTGAACCTTATATCTTAAAAATTAACGGAGGTATTTACAAAAAAACAGTAACATTTTTTGGAAAAATTATTAAAAGATACATTTTGAAACATTTTTGGTGCATAAATTTTAATGCCATCAACTTGTTCGAGGGCTTATTTGATAGATATTTCTATGAACTTTGACAAACGTTTAATAAGTTTATGTTATAAAATGCACCATTTTCCCGGTATTTAAGCTTGAATACTTAGATTTGGGTACTCGACGAAAGAAATATACATTCAATTACCTATAACTCACTTTTAGTTGACATTGAAAGGTGTTTCTAGTAAGGAGCTTATTTGATTTTTTATAGGCCTCAATTTTGATAATAATAACTTTTTTGCAAAAACTTATAGTTTTTGAGTTATTTATGAAAAATCGGTTAAAAACATACATTTTTCTCACGAAAAATTAAAATCTTTGATCTTTAATAACTCAAAAAGTTTTGATTTATTTTAATAAATTTATATAACAAATTTTGCTTATAATTTGTCCCTCTATCGAATTGTGGGGTTATTTTTAATAAAATAATTTTCACCCCCGAGGAGGGGTGGCATCCACCCCCAGGGTAAAAGCGCAAGTTGGCACCATGTCACCTTTGATATCCTTGAGGTTCAACGAAATCGGAGGTAATAGCTCATATCCATCTTTAGTGACTGCATTAACTCTGGTTTTCGTGCACTAGCACTAGGCCTAGGCAGTAGTAGGCCTACAACGATTCACCCGGAGGGCGGAGTGAATCGTTGTACTGCATCGAAATATAAAGAGTGTTTTCTATAATCCGTATTTTAATTACAAAACCTAAATTCTCTATTTATTTTTTTTCTTTTCTCAACCAGTGCCGAAACGGAGTTCCGGCGCGTTCCGGCAACATGACACCACTGAATTGAATGAAATTATAACATTAGCAGAAGAAGAAGAACAAGGTTTTAGGTCGGGAAGGTCATGCACTGACGCTATATTTATAATGAGGCAAGTTTAAGAGAAATCGTTGGAATACAACAAACCGGCATATTTATGTTTCGTGGACCTTAAGAAAGCATTTGACACGAATACCTCTAGGGATAATTAAAACGATCGAAAACATCTACCAGAACAACACAATAAAAGTAAAAGTGGAAGATGAACTAACTGACCCAATTGAAGCCGGCAATGGGATAAGATAGGGGGATTCCTTGAGTCCTTTATTGTTCAAACTGATCATGGACGAAATAATAAAAAAGGTAAGAACTAACAAAGGATACCAAATGGAAGAAAAACAAGTTAAAATAATCTTCTATGCACACGATGCAATACTAATCTCTCAAAGTGAAGATGATTTACAACGTATGCTGCACCAATTCAACATAATCGCCAAAAAATTTAACATGTTAATTTCCTCACAAAAGACAAAATGCATGGTTATAACAGCAGATCCCATAAGATGTAAAATGGAGCTGGAAGGTCAGATAATAGAACAAGTGATGGAGTTTAAATACCTAGGCATCACACTATCTAGCTACGGAAGGCTCGAAACAGAAGTAGAAGATCAAGTGAATAGAGCAAACAGAGTCGCAGGTTGCCTGAATGGCACAATATACAGAAATAAAAATATCGGAAAAGAAATGAAAGGCAGAATTTACAAAACAGTCATCAGACCAATAATGACATACGCGGCAGAAACACAACCCGACACAGAGAGGACAAAAAGATTGCTCGAAACAGCGGAGATGAAAACCCTTCGAAAAATCGATGGTAAGACTCTATGGAACAGAGCTAGAAGTACAGATATACGACGGAGATGCAAGATGGATAACATTAATAACTGGGTAAGAAACAGAAGAATATAATGGAATGACCACATAAGCCGAATGACAACAAATAGGGTAGTCAGGACAGCGAGAGACGGTTCCCCAATAGGAAGACTATAAGTGGGAAGACCACGAAAACGTTGGAACGACAACTTACTAGAGGCACATTGAAATAACAGACAGAGTCATGTCTATAAAAAAAGAAGAAAAAGAAGAAGACGTTTCAAAACTTTACTTTTTTGGGTGTTTCAAAATGATTTTTTAAAAACTTTATGCAATGTGATAGCGTTGATAGTATGAAAAAATTGAGGATATGGCAATGGTGCCATATGCCAAGCTTAGAACTTAGATCCAATGCGTACATAAAGTTAGGTTAGGTTGTATATTCAACGCACTATCGTACAGCATGTCCTATCTTTCTATTAAAAAATTATTTAAACCAGCCATTGAAAAGAAAGTTCAATGTAATAAGGTGCGTTCGCGGGTACAGTTGACAAATTGTCGCTGACAATTTCTAACCTCACTTAATATAAATAATACCGTTAATAGATAAATATACAAGGTATATTTACTTTTAATTAATATTAGTAACTAATTATTAAATTATACTAGGTAAATATACCTTGTATATTTATCTATTAACGATATTATTTATATCACTTTAAAGTGCGCATGCGTTTTGCTGCTAATTTGTCGCCGATTAGTCGCCGACAGGCTCCCGCGAACGCACTTAATATTGTATACAACAACGATTAAAACTATCCGCTAAAACTATCAATGACAACTGAAATGACCTTAAAATGACAACAACAATTCGTATACGAGCATCCAAATTCGAATGGTTCATACCCATTCGAGTCGTCGTATACGAAAAAATACATATTTTATCAAAAACTTTAGAGCTTATTCAACGAGTTTCCTAAGACTCAATTGCGTAACAATTAGAGTATTCCTAGGGCGCCAAAAATTCGTCTTATTCGGTATAATTACCACATAAAAACTTTTTTACAGTAGGTATTTTTTTCGAGATTTAAGTAAATACAAAACTTTTTCGTGAAAACAAACAAATTAAGCTCTCGAAAAAGATCTCAAAAGGCCATTCGTTGAAAAATGTCGAGCGATAAACTAGCACAGGGTGGTCCAAAGTACCGGTAAAAGGCTCTCGTTCCCAAACTGCCGCTATAACACTTTTGGTGTCTGAGAAATAGATAAAGAAATTATTTCAGAGTTAATTGCTCAAGATTGATTTTGTTAAGAGGTTTTTTAGTATATAGTAGGTAGATAAATAAAGTTAATGCAGAGTAAAAGATAAATTAGATGTCACTAAAAGGAGATATCAGTACATTATGAAGCGTATAGAGACGAGTGTATACGAGGGGATAAATAAATGTTGTAATAATGCGAATATTTGGTGCACAACAAACCTGATCTATCTAACACACCAATAGTCTAACAGCTAGTGAACCCTCCGACTAACGGTCTTACTGTTAAGGCTAGAAATTTGTATAGTGATAATTCATAGCCCACCAAGGCTAAAAACCATGACCTGGCAGGCATCAGCCCTGCACGTGTATCTACCAGGTGAATCAAAAAGTGCATAGTTTAGGAGAAAAATAAACTTTCTCCTGTAAAGTTTAAATTTAAGTATGTGTTTGACTAAGTTATTTAGAAAAAATGTGTACAATGACAGGCGATTCTGAACGCATAAAACCTTGCCAGGCGAGGGGAAAGATTAGGGGTTTTTCCTAAAATTATTTTTTTGCATCGAATAAAGTTTTTTTACGTTTTTTGAATCATTCCAAACAGAAAAGCTCCTTAGTGATTTTTCCCTTAGGTTAATATGTAGTTTTTGTAATATAAGCGATTAAAAATTTTGAAAATTGCGAAATCGGACATTTTTAACCCTGAATCGGACATTTAACTAAAAATTTCAATGTTGCCAAGGTAGGTAGATATTCTTTAAACATTGATTGATGAAATCCCGAAGAGTTTTTTGCAATACAATAACGAAAACCCCTTTGTTTTTTAATTGGCATTGCCTATGTTCCTTATACTGTAAAGTCAAGGTGGACCGGATTATAGCATCATTGTTTTCCACGTATGAAACTAAAAACAAACCAGCTATCGCCTGTTATTAAGTAAAAACACATGTTATTTTTATGGACGCTCTAGACTCAGTACATCGAAAAGATATAGATATAAAAAAAGGCTATTGGGACGTTTTCAGATTTTAATTACAATTTGTGTTTTGTGACATTTCTGGTTTTGTCTATTTGTTACTGTCAGTTTGTTGGAATTTTTGCTGTTTTTGCCCTGGTTTTGCATTAAGTTATTTATATTACATAAACAATTGTATTCACAATTAATTTTATATTGAAGTCTAAAATTTTATGGTAAGTGTATTCTATTTTCTATTTATTTCATACAAAGTTACCCTCACTCACAGTTAAGGCACGAATTTTTTTAAGATTCTGTAAAAGTGAAATAAATAAAAAAAGAAAATATTTTATTGTCAACTATTTATATTATAACAATTATTTAATTACCTACACGTCCTACACTAATGATATTATAGTTATTAAGGTACCAAGGATTATAAGGATAATAACGCTTGAGGTCAACGGTGTATAGAACGAGGGCCTTCGGCCCGAGGTATATACGTTGACAGAAAGCGTTATTATTATACATAATACCCGTGGTGCCTTCAACGTTTAATGTCCGACTAAATTATTCTTTATATGCAAAAAATTTGAATGAATTTTTAATTAATTAGTTTTCAAATCAGTACATTTACCAGAAATAGTCAGTAATTCAAACTGCCATTTTTTTTATTGCTCTAAGACCGGTCGAGCTATGAAAATTAAATTTGGTCGATTTTAAAAGAGTATTGGTTTGAATTTTTTTTTAAGAAAAAATAGTACGCCACTGAGATATTTCAAATTAAAAATTATTTTTGTATTCCACGTTTAATTTATGATAAAGAACCTTTCTTGTCTATTTTTCATATAATGCACCGTTTTTATGCAAAAAATAAAACATACATACTATTGTGTTTCAATTTATCAATCAAAGATAGAATAAAAATTTTAATTTTTTAATATAACGCGGGCACATAAATTTGATACACCCTGTATATTGATTTGTAAATATTTATTAGAAGTTAGCTTTCAACGCAAAATGGTTTCTCCTTAATGAATTTTTCCATGAAGAATATTAAAAACATTTTTGTAAATAAAAGTGAAGTGAAAGTTATTTAGGATTAGTATTTTAAACCGATTGTTTATTATGGGAAAGATAGAAGCCATAGGTAATTAGTTCTTAGAAAATTAAGGTAAAGAAAGTTTGGAATTTTAACCTTTTTGTTTAACCCCGAGTAAATTTTGTAGAATTTCCCGAAAGTAATTAGTATGATGGTAGGAATAATTTTGAAATTATGAGTGGGTTTTCGAATGAAAAAAAGAATGGGGAGAGAGAAATGTTTCTGATTGGCTTGGAAATTTGGAATGGGGAAAGTTTTGTTTGAATGTTGAGACAGTTTGGAAAAGAAAAGAGGATTGTGTTACTGGCAGCCGAGAGGAGCAGTCAAAAGTTTTCGTGAGTAGTTCAGAAGCAAGTACTAGTGGTTGTGTTTGATAAGTGAGAGTAGCTGAAAAGTGGAACGAGAGACAAATCAAATGAGAAGAAATACCTCTTTGATTCTGTAAAGTCCAAGAGAGTAAGTTACAAGAATTATCGTTATTAAAATTATTTGTGACACCAAGTAAAAAAGATACTTGGGTCTCAGGAGATTATTGTTGAGAGAAAGAGAGGAGAGAGATTTGGAGTTTATTGAACGAGTCCTGGTCAAAGGAAGCCTGGCTTGTGTTTTGGAGAAATAGTTGCTGGTATCCTGCTGGATTGTTTGCTGAGAACGGAGAGGGCTTTGATTGGTAGCCTAACATAATCAACAAGGAGGAGCTGTTTGGGTCAAGAGGAGACATCATTGTGTGTGAATCAAAAGGTTAGTCAATAACCTATGTGATAGATTTTTTTTATAATCAGAAGTTAATTTTTTTACGTAAAGGCATATGAATTTAAGATTCCAACATTTCAAAAATTTAATAGGAAGTATAAGTAATTTTGCGAATACCAAATTTGTTTGTTTAGCTGGGTTTATTAATGGTATCAAGAACAAAGTGATAAATATTTGTTTGAATTAGATTAATTTATATGGTAAAAGTTTCTTTTGGACAGTTATGCCCACAGAACTTAATTGATAAATTTACAGAACATTGCTTTTGATAATAAAGGTAATTGTATGTTTTTATTTATGATTTTTCTATTTATTTCCTTTTCCTATTTTATCCCGATAAGGATCAACTAAGAGATACTGAAACCACGAGAGAAGATAAGTATAACATAAGATAATTTAGACATTTTTTTTTATATTATAAAAAGGCACCCTGAGATTCTTTCTTAATTTTTATGTATGATTTGCGTTAATTAAATAATTTATCAAGTAAATAATAATTAATATAAAAGTAATAGAAAGCAGATCATAACAATACATTATCAAGAACTCTCCAGTATAATAATACTAAACTAGAACAATAACAGAAAATATTACTAAAAAGATTTTAACTAGGTGCAAAGATACAACAAATGTTCACAATTACGTACCTACTTTAAAGGTGACAGAATAATTTTATATTCACCATTGGAGCGAGTATACGTAATCGTCTGAATTTTTTTAAGGAAAAAAATAGTACGCCACTGAGACATGTCAAATTAAAATTCCTCGTTGAATTTACGACAAAAAATCGTTTTTGCCTATTTTTCATATGAGGCGCCGTTTTTATGCAAAAAAAAGATCCTAAAGTTTACAAAGTATTTAAAATAAGTTTCTATGTAGGTGTGCATTTGGAAACTACCTCGAATAATTTGTAAGCGTTAAGATGTTTTATTTTTTTTTTGTATAAAAACGGCGCCCTATATGAAAAAAAGGCAAGAAAGATTTTTTGTCGTAAATTGAACGTGGAGTTCAAAAATCATTTTGAATTTGACATATCTCAGTGGCGTACCATTTTTTTGCTTTAAAAAAAATTCAGACCATTACCCGTAAGCGCGCCAATGGTGAATATAAAATTATTCTGTCACATTTAAAGAGGTAATTTTGTACATTTGTTGTAGCTTTGCACCTAGTTAAAATCTTTTTAGTATTATTGTTATTGTTCTAGTTTCGTATTATTATATTGGAAAGTTCTTGATAATTGTATTAAGAAATGAAAAATACGCGCGAAGATGTTTTATTTTTTGCATAAAAACGGTGCGCCATATGAAAAAAAGACAAGAAAAAGACAAGAAAGACAAGAAAAAAAGACAAGAAAGAAAAAATTCAGACCATTACCCGTGGGTGCGCCAATAATGAATACAAAATTGTTATTTTTATGTCAAAAAATGCGCAATAACTTATTCTTAAAACCCACCAAATCTAATTTTCATAGCGCAACCGGTCTTAGAACAATAAACAAATTGGCAGTTTGAAATAAAAATTTCAACACCCCGTATCTCGGAAACGAAGCAATTGCGTATATACGTTTATAGAGCCAACTGTCATTATTTTGTCATATAGAATTACTCCTGAAAGTATTTCATACTTATTTACTAACGCCCTGTATATCTGTTTAGCGTTTAGTATGTATTCTTTCCGATTCGAGCATTAAGGTCTCCCACTAGATAAAAGCTATCTTTCTTTGCATTTTGTTTTTGTTATTTTATTATGTAGTTAGTCATATAAAAACTCTTATTATCATTTTGGTTTAGGACCTTCAGGACTGTGCAATATACAGGGTGTAACAAAAATACAGGTCATAAATTACATCACATATTCTGAGACCAAAAATAGTTCGAATGAACCTAACTTACCTTAGTACAAATATGCAAATAAAAAAAAAGTTACAGCCCTTTGAAGTCACAAAATGAAAATCGATTTTTTCAAATATATCGAAAACAATTCGAGATCTTTTATTGAAAATAAACATGTGGCATTCTTATGGTAGTAGTATCTAAAGAAAAAATTATAGTGAAATTTGGACACCCCATAAAAATTTTATGGGGGTTTTGTTCTTTAAACCCCCCCAAACTTTTGTGTACGTTCCAATTTAATTATTGTTGTAGTACCATTAGTTAAACACATTATTTTAAAAACTTTTTTGCCTCTTAGTACTTTTTCGAAAAGTTAGTTTTAATCGAGATATTTTGAATACTTGTCAAATCCACCACATATTTTGTATACTGTTACGTACCATTGTAGAGACCTGGTAATAATATGAATTTTTTTTTTATAAATTACATTTGAGGTATATTTTGAACCATATTAGAAAAGAAGCCACATCTCGATAAAAGGTGCCTCATCGGAAAAGTACAAAGAGGCAAAAAAAGTTTTAAAAACATCCTGTTTAACTAATTGTACTGCAATAATATTTTAATTGGAACGTACACAAACATTTGGGGGGTTTAAAGGCACAGAACCCCCATAATATTTTTATGCAAACATATTAAACAACAAGCCGCATCTCGATTAAAACTGGTTTATCAAAAAAATATTAAGAGGCAAAAAAGTTTTAAAAACATTGTGTTTAACTAAGGGTACCACAATAATAATTTAATTGGAACGTACAAAACAGTTTGGGGGGGTTTAAGGGAACAAAACCCCCATAAAATTTTTATGGGGTGCACAAATTTAACTATAATTTATTTTTAAAATGTTCCTGCCATAAGAATGCCACGTGTCCATTTTCATTAAAAAATCTCTAGTAGTTCTCGATATATCGGAAAAAATCGATTTTTATCGTGTAACTTCAAAGGGCTGTAACTTTTTTTGTGTGCATATTTGTACTAAGGTAAGTTAGGTTCAATCGAACTATTTTTGGTCCCAGAATATGTGATTTCATTTATGACCTGTATTTTTGTTACACCCTGTATACATACTATGTTTAATTGTTTGCACAACTTTGTTCACTAGTTCTTTTTTCTTTATCAATGCCGCTGTAGATTAAAATGTAATTATACCACATTAATACACTTAATTTACCAATAACTTTACCAAGAAATTTTGAAACAGTTGTATTTTATCAATTACGATCTAGATATACATTCGTAGACCTACGTCGATATGTATTTATTCGTTACGATTTTGTATGATCTACTATTTTTAGTAATACGTAAACAGCATCCGTTCAAAGCATGGGCGCCGCTGCCTTTCCAAGTTTTGTCCGCATGTATACCAGTTCTACACAGATTCAGATATTGTGAATATTAAGGTGCAGACTAAGAAGGGCTGGACACATTGTTAGGATGCCACAATGAATACACGAAGAGATTGACATTCTCAAAACCAGAGCACAAAAGAAGTAAAGAAAGATGGATTGATGATATGGAAGAAAAACTTAATAAGGGTCAGAAGATGAAGAAAAGTTGCTAGCAATCGATGGGAGTGGCGAGCATGCCAAGGATTTCGAGCCAATGATGATGATGATAATGTTGTTCTGAAGCTATTTTCTTGTGACATTTTTGTAATTAACTATTTTTAATGGGAATTAAGCCACGATTTTAGATATGCAAATGAAATTTGATAGGTTTTAAGAGGTAGTTATTGCGCATTTTTTGACATACAATTAAGAATTTTACATTCGCCATTGGCGCGCATATGGGTCATATTACCCGTATACGCGCCAATGGGGAATATTAAATCCTTAACTATTGCGTGTTAAAAATGCGACATAAATACCTCTTAAAGCCCACCAAATTTCATTTGCACACCTCAACCGATTTTAGAGCAATAAATAAATCGTCAGTTTATAAGAAAAATTTCAACACCCTCTATCTCGGCAACGAAGCATTTATGGATATACGTTTATGAAGCAAACTGGCATTTTTTCATTCAGAATTACCCCGTAAAGTTTTCCATACTTGTTTAATATAACACCCTGTATTGATGAAAAACATGGCTAGTTGTTAAAGTATTATAAGTTAAAGTAAAGCGAATGAATTAAAAAACAAAATATTAAGAAAAGATGGGGCTATAGTTAGGTTTTAATTTAGTAGTAGTTGGTACACCCGGTATACAATGACAATTTACCTATCTAGCAACAATATTATTACAGCGATTTTAATAAAGAATAAGGCTATAATATATTTAAAAAATCACTTATATCGGACAACAGGTTTAGGAAATTCGAGACATCAAAGATTATCCATTTTTAAGGCGGTAGTGCGTTAATTTCTTGGAGAAGTTCATTAAGAATGATAATCAACCATAGTTGGTATTTTATTGAGAGTAACTATCACCAAAAAAATGATTTTTTTCAAATTTATTCTGTTACTGTAACACATAACAAACCGAAAATTCTCACGACCTCGAGTGCCGTCAAAATTAATCTAATTTAGACAATCTCGGTATAAAACTCATTCCACCCCTGTAGCAAACCTTGTAGAAAATCAGTAATGTAATTCTCGCATTTTATCCGTGTCAGATTGATTTCTTATGGGAAAAAGAGACATCAAATCGTGACAAAAGTTTCAGCACTGATCGTACAACGTTTTAAAAGAATGAGGATGGCGTTTGTTCCTCTCTCTATATTAGAACTGGACCAAATCGTTACTTTTAATGATTCAGTTTCTTGGTATTATCGTGATTGCTTTCCAGTACTTTTGTTGCCAACAACTGAGACTAAATGTCCTCGTTTGTTTCATTTGCAATTTATTAATTTACATTTCTTTTCATATACGTGAATCTCCTGATAAATGGACCCAATGTACAATTGAGTCCCTGAATATTTACCCGTGAGTCATCATTTAAAGCATACGAAATACGTCGATGATAAGTCGGAAATTGAAATTTACTAACGCAACAGCAAGTGACAGTAAAAGTGACTTGCTGTTGCGTTTAGTAAATTTCAATTTCCGACTTATTGACTTATTTCGTATGCTTTAAATGATTGACGCACGGGTAAAGATTCAGGGACTCAACAGTATAACGATTAGACCAATATGCATATCTTGGAGCAATGATCAACTCCACAAATGATGACTTCCAGGATATTAAAATTAGAATATAAAAGGCTAGAGCAAATTTTAACAAAATGATTAGAGTGCTCTGTACCAGAGATTTGAAGTTAGAGCTAAGAGTAAGGTTGGATATATGCTACGTTTTCTCGACTTTGTTTTATGGAATGGAAGCTTGGACGTTGAATGCGGAATCAATGAAAAAACTGGAATCATTAGAGTTGTGGGTGTATAGAAAATTCTGAAAATATCATGGACAGAACTCATCACAAATACAGATGTTCTGAGACAGATGAATAAAGAAATAGAAGATACAATCAAAACCAGAAAATTGGAATATCTCGGAGATATTACAGGTGGAGAGAGATACAACTTGCTCTAACTCATTATGTAGGAAAAAATCCAAGGAACAAGAAGCATACAATGATGTAGAATATCATGCCTGTGCAACCTGAAAGAATGGTACATCAAATGAACTTTTCAGAGCAGATCATTTTCGACATATTTTATATATATATATATATATATATATATATATATATATATATATATATATATATATTTTACATACCAAATAAATGGTGTAAGATCACATCGTTAAATCCTCCGTATATCACTGGGTACCAATAGAATAGACTAGTTTCGCGATGCCTCGCTCGTCAGTATTCGGCTAGGTACGAATTGATACACCGACGGTTCAATGATGTGTCTTAATATTTCGCACCTCAGGTGCCGAGCTACAAAAGTGCCATCTACTCTGATGACCAAGAAGTAGAAACACGACTCGAAAAGAGAAGTTTTCCACAATCTTTTGAGCTGTATTAAAAGTTGCCTGCATGCAGGGCTTCGGCAAAAGCTTTGCCAATGCTAGATTTTACATACCAAATAAATGGTGTAAGATCACATCGTTAAATCCTCCGTATATCAATGGGTACCAATAGAATAGACTAGTTTCGCGATGCCTCGCTCGTCAGTATTCGGCTAGGTACGAATTGATACACCGACGGTTCAATGATGTGTCTTAATATTTCGCACCTCAGGTGCCGAGCTACAAAAGTGCCATCTACTCTGATGACCAAGAAGTAGAAACATGACTCGAAAAGAGAAGTTTTCCACAATCTTTTGAGCTGTATTAAAAGTTGCCTGCATGCAGGGCTTCGGCTTATATATATATATATATATATATATATATATATATATATATATATATATATATATATATATATATATATATATATATATATATATATATATATATATATCAAACAAATGAAATAGAGAATGTGGAAAAATCCCCTTACGAATAACTCACACATCCCCTATTTCTGGCTGGGAAAAATTTTTCGAATAGAATCAAAGATCCAAACACCAGTTCTTAGAAATGTGTTTCGCCCTCTTCAACCTCCGTGGGCTCATCGGTAAAGATGAGAGGTTGAATATCTTTAGACACATTCCATCAAAAAACAACATCCGAGACATAGACATAACAGGAGCGTAAATCTACGCCCAACCTGAAAATGACAGTCTCAAGTTTTAATTCCCTAATTACTTTAGAGTAAGTAAGATAATGTTTATGAAAAAACAAAAGATGTAGATCTTTGAAACACACTCAGTGATCAAAAGATCCACAGGTACTGGTTTAACGACCACTCGTACGAAATCAAACAAATGAAATAGAGAATGTGGAAAAATCCCCTTACGAATAACTCACACATCCCCTATTTCTGGCTGGGAAAAATTTTTCGAATAGAATCAAAGATCCAAACACCAGTTCTTAGAAATGTGTTTCGCCCTCTTCAACCTCCGTGGGCTCATCGGTAAAGATGAGAGGTTGAATATCTTTAGACACATTCCATCAAAAAACAACATCCGAGACATAGACATAACAGGAGCGTAAATCTACGCCCAACCTGAAAATGACAGTCTCAAGTTTTAATTCCCTAATTACTTTAGAGTAAGTAAGATAATGTTTATGAAAAAACAAAAGATGTAGATCTTTGAAACACACTCAGTGATCAAAAGATCCACAGGTACTGGTTTAACGACCACTCGTACGAAATCAAACAAATGAAATAGATATATATATATATATATATATATATATATAATATGCATAAGATGGAATGCAACCACAGACACGTGTTTCTGACTTATTAGTCGTCATCAGTATGGTATAGCCAAACAAGAGCAATGCAACCAATTTGTGGCTGTAGTGTTAGAAGACCCTCAGGATTCGAGAGCAACAACTCACATCCACGGAGGAAGCTGACCACATTACACGGATTTAATAGATTTTTTTATATTAATTTATTATTTTAATTTAGCGAGATTCTTGCTCTTGATTCTTGCTGCACAAAGATTTTATATTAGGTTCCAATTTGGTTAACTTCAGTCTTAAGTTGTGTTATATCCAACCGTTTTCTTTTTTACCAATAAATCATTTCTTACTTATATCTTCATATTTCTTCATATCTTACGTAAGTTATCAATACTGCCTCACTGTCTCTTAAAGTTGATTCATCCATTTTCACTAAGAAATTTCTTGTTTTCAGATATCTTGTTTTCAATATCTTAACCATTTTCGTCTATTCTTCTGCTAATAGTATCGTTACGGAGTGGCATAGCTTTTACATTTTTGTCATCTATTTCAAAAACCGCTTTAAGAAATGCTGATATTGACAGTTTTATTAAATTCTCTCCTATAGTATGATTTTTTCTAGTTTTAATAATGACTAAAGATATTTGATAACTAGTTTTAAGCATACGATTATTAGTTGGAGTATGAGCAGTAAAAATCTAGAATTGCATTTAAATGGCCCATAGCGCAAGGGTTAAACTCGTATCTAGCCCATATTCGAATTGCCCCCCTTAACAATCAAATTGCCCCCCTGTGGGGCTTGGGCCCCACGTTGGGAAACACTGGTCTAGTGGCTAGGATACCTGGCTTTCAACCAAGAGGCTCGGGTTCGATTCCCGGTATCGGAAATCGGTTATCGGGTAAGTCCTATAAATAAAAACGTGGTATTATAAAAAGTTCTTTTTCATAACACTCAACGAAAAAGGTACGTAATATTAATAAAAATGTTAATTCAGACAACAAAAGCAATACTTAAAATTTGTCCAATTCTTGGTTTTATTGGAACAACAAAGCGATGTTCATCAACGATGTTGGTTAGTTGATCCAATGTATTACATTTATTGAATGGATGAACATCCATTTATTAATATTACGAACACTGTTCACTGAGCCAACGAACACTATTCATTGAAACAACAACGTCGTTAATTGACCGACGAAGACTAAGTATTCGTTGTGTCAATAACAGTGTTATTTCTCCTAACTAGGCCGGGATAATAAGACAAAAATATACCCTGTTCGTGACACTCGAGCAGCCAGGGTACTGAAGCGTTTTTTCGACAACTAATACCTATAGGAACAAATTTTAACTATTTCCTGCTTAGGATCTGGCGACCATTTTTATTTATAAACAATTAACTGTCAAAAAATGGCATTTTCCCTTTTTTTTCAAATCAATGGAAAACAGTGAAACTTATGATTTTTTGAGTACAAATATCTTTGAGATTATGGAAAAAGCTTTAAAATGACATATTACAAAGTTTGATATACTCATTTATTGTTAATATAATTGCGAAAAAAGGTCGGAATTGCAAAAAAAATTATTTTGGCAATAACTGCTGTAAAAATTAGTGTACAGGTTTGAAATTTTTGTCAAATGAGAGTTCTTTGTTGCTTAATATGTGACAAAAATTTCAAAGCGATTCATTCAATTGTTTAAATTTTATTCGAATTGTTTATCTCAGTGAGCATTTTTTTTGCACTAACATAAGTCAGAAAAAAATGACGTTAGAACCATTCCATAGGTGTCAAATGGAAGAGCATCAACTATATTTTCAACTTGGTTTAAAAAAAGTGAATAAAAAATGCATTTATTAGCAATAAATAATTATGCAAAAGTATCGTAAATCTTTCCTTATAAACTTTTTGAATAACATTTTCCAAAAAAATTAACTTTTTTACCCTGTTTTAAGTGCACAACCACCAAGTAATGTTATTTATATCATAATTGATAAAAAATTGTAATAAATATATATGTATAATTTCTTAAAATGATGTTGGATAATCGAGTACAAATATAAAAATAAATAAGCAAAATCATTGGCTAATACTCGTAAAGTAAATGTGAATTTAGTTGGAAATATATAAAATGATGAAGGGTCATCATTCCATACAATTCTGTGCAACTATATACACCGGTGTTTCGGCCTATTTGGGCTTCGTCAGTATAGTGTAGCAAGTTAAAAAAGTTGTTTGTTAACTTGTAAAAAGATTACAAAGTTTAATTAAAGATTACAAGTTAACAAACAACTTTTTTAACTTGCTACACTATACTGACGAAGCCCAAATAGGCCGAAACACCGGTGTATATAGTTGCACAGAATTGTATGGAATGATGACCCTTCATCATTTTATATATTTCCAACTAAATTCACATTTACTTTACGAGTATTAGCCAATGATTTTGCTTATTTATTTTTATAATTTCTTATATAACAAAATAAAAAGTTTATAAGGAAAGATTTACGATACTATTGCATAATTATTTATTACTACTAAATGCATTTTTTATTCGCTTTTATTAAACCAAGTTGAAAATATAGCTCATGCTCTTTCATTTGACACCTGTGGAATGGTTCTAACGTCATTTTTTTCTGACTTATGTTATTGTAAAAAAAAATGCTCTCTGGGATAAACAATTTGAATAAAATTTAAACAATTGAATGAATCGCTTTGAAATTTTTATCACATATTAAGCACCAAGGAACCCTTATATGACAAAAATTTCAAAGCTGTACACTAATTTTTACAATAGATATTGCGAAATTATTTTTTTTTGCAATTCCGAATTTTTTCGCAATTATATTAACAATAAATGAGTATATCAAACTTTGTAATACGTCATTTTAAAGCTTATTAGATAACCTCAAAGATATTTGTACTAAAAAAACCATAAGTTTCACTGTTTTCCATTGATTTGAAAAAAAAAGGAAAAATGCCATTTTTTGACACTTAATTGTTTATAAATAAAAATGGCCGCCAGATCCTACGCAGGAAATAGTTACAATTTGCTCTTATAGGTATTACCTGTCGAAAAAACGCTTCAGTACCCTGGCTGCTCGAGTGTCATGGAAAAAACCTTATTACCCTGGACTAAACGTAGTTGGTTTATTTCTACAATTATTTCCGTTTATTCTTACAATTAATTCCGTTCATTCTCACAATAAATATGGTTATTCTTACAAGCAATTCTATTCATCCCAACTATGAACGTATTTTATATTGATAATTACTGAATGCATTAGCTCAATGTGTGATATTAATTATTGATTATTAATAATTTTGCAAATCCCCCTTTTTTGTCCTAAACCTAATGGACTTTACACTGTGTGATTTCTCATATGATTTCTCTTATACAGTGCGCTGGAAAAAGTGTTGTCCCCTTATTAACTTATTTATTTTTAGCACATAAGCAAAACGCTCGGACATTCCGATTTTTAAAATAATCAAAGTATATTATAACATCAATGTTTCGAACTTTACGCGATCCCTCTTCAGGTGACAGCCACAACTTTGGTTTTTTTTTTTAAATGGGAAAGTACATCATGTGGCAGCTCATTTAAAAGCGTTTGAAATAGTGATTTCAAAAATGTATATCACTTTAATCCTTTTGAATAGCGCAGGTGCAAAATTTCGATCGAATTATTTTTAAACGCATTCATTTTTTTTGTAACCCTGAGAAAACTAATAAGTATTTTTGAAAAATTTAAACGCAGAATGAAAGATTACATTATTACCGAGGGCTGAAAGTCTCTTAGAATAAACAAAAAGTTTCTTTTGAATGGTATATTTGAAATTAAAAATCATACTAAATTTTCTCTTTTTCACCCCTGTGACTTATTAAAATAATCATTATAGAAGTTCTCAGGGACTTCAGACCCTCGATAATACTGCAATATTTTATTCTGCGTTTAAATTTTTCAAAAATACTAGTTAGTTTTTTCAGGATTCGAAAAAAAAAGGAATACGATAGACACACGAAAACTTCCTTCCAGTACGGACTATACTCGGAAACGAAATGAAATTATTCGGCACTTCGGCAGAGGTAACAGCATTGTTTAACAAAGAACGATAAGGAAAAGCCGTTACATTTCGAATGGTCAAGCAAAACATTTATTGTTTCAACAACTTCGTTTAATGTTACCATGAACGCATTGATTGTGGTTATTAAACACAGTATTAGATTGATTAATGCATTCGCTGTCACAACAATCAGTTTACATCTATGGAATAATCAAATACTACTCTATATTAACAACATTTGTACATCGTTTTATTGAAATCTGTACGTTGTCACGATAAACCAAGGTAATTACTCATCATCTACGAAATCGAGAAAGTGCTTTGCTGCCAGAATTACCATTATTTATTAAATATACGAAACTAACTTTTTGTCTGAATAAATTGAGTGTTATTGATTAATGTACTCTAGTTATTTTCACAATTATTATTCAATCATTGTGACAATAACCAAATATATTGATCAATGTCTAAAAGTTCGTTGAAACAAAAAATTAAATTGTTGTTACAACGAAATACTATTCAATAATCACTGTTAATCAATATTACGAACTAAATTTTTTTGAGTGAAAAGTAATTATTTAGAGCTTCTTCAAAAGAAAAGCTAAGCATTATGGGGTAGCATCCCCACTGTAAATCCGCTACAAGTTTATGTGCGATATTTATGTTAATATTTTTTATGGATCACCTGAGAGCTTCTACTTATATGATTTATTAATCATATACTTACTAGCATTGAAAATTGTAAACGTGGCAGTCGCAATCGACTCTTTCGATTCTCACTATACGGTCCCTACTGTTCAGTTCAGGCCTCTACTCCTCTACACCTCGACTCTATATGCACATGTTTTATGCGTAATGTTTCTTATAGTTCTGAGAGGCTAAAAGGGGCACATCCCCAACTTTTAAGGAGTGATAAATTGGGAAAAAGTCTCTTCTGTCGATCACGAACATTTTTATTTGCTTTCTAGGTATAGAAATAAAATATTGATATCTAGTTTTTTTATGTGTCTGGAACGGAGACGACATCGAACTATAAGAATTGTTATTTTTGTAACAAATCGATTGGCTCGGGGTTATTGAAAAGGATAAAGCAATTAGTGTAGCTCGAAGGTAAAGTAATAAACGCCGCCGCCTAAAGTCCGTTTTTATTTTACTTATTTATAGTTTGACCAAATACTAATACATAAATAGTTTTGAGATTACTAAAAATAATTAAACAATAGATTTGTACAAGTGTGAATAATTGATAAAACTGAAAAGTCGTGAGCATCGAATAAAAATATTATTTTTAAGGAAAATATTATTGAAATTGAAAGGATCATTCATTCGAAGCCGAATAAAGAGTAACACAATAATCGCAATCACAAGATCATCTCACTAAAAAATAGTCCATTCAGTCACGGTAAAATATTGCAAAACCTCCGAATTTTGAAGAACCGCTTGGATTGACATGAATTTAGCATACACATAGCTAACATGTCAAAAAAAATGTGATATTTTTTCACATTATAAAGTCAATATTTTTCGAGATATTTGCGAGTGAATATGTTCATTTTTCAACAAAAAAACTACGTTTTTAGACGGTTTTCCCAAATAATTCAAAAAATAAGTATTTTACCCAAAACAAATTAGTCCTGTCGCCAGTAGGGGTACAACGGCCTCCTTAATTCAGATGGACTTACTCAAGTTTTCTTTATGTATTTTGACCCGTAGAAGACGATTTTTTTGGGTAACAGTCGATCCGGATGTCGATAAGTTTGTTATAAACAAAGAATTTGAGGAATCACATAACAGCGATTTTTCACAAAACAAAACATTTTTTTGGGTCATTCTAAGCAAACAATGTTTTTACAAGTTTTTTCGTAGGATGCATAGTTTTCGACATAAACGCGGTTGAACTTTCAAAAAATCGAAAAATTGCAATTTTTGAACCCGAGTAACTTTTGATTGAAAAATAAAATAGCAATTCTGCTTACCGCATTTGAAAGTTCAAGTCAAATTCTATCAGTTTTGATTATTTTCATTGCTAAAAATTATTTTTTTATTCTTAAACAAAGCTATAAGCACATAGTGATTAAATGATGTTTTCAATGCATTTCTAATTTGAAATCGAACGAGTAGGCGCGCATACAGAATTTATACGTATATTACTTACATTAAAACACATGCATTGGGCACGGGAAACACTATGTGTTTATAGCTTTGTTTAACAAATAAAAACTTAATTTTTAGCAATGCAAATAATCCAAACCGATAGAATTTGACTTGAACTTTGAAATGCAGTAAGCAGAATTGCTATTTTATTTTTTAATCAAAAGTTATTCCGGTTCAAAAATTGCACTTTTTCGATTTTTTGAAAGTTCAACCGCGTTTATCTCGAAAACTATGCATCCTACGAAAAAACTTGTAAGACATCTGCTGAGAATCATCCAAAAAATACAAAAAAATGTTTTGTTTTGCGAAAAATCGCTGCTATGTAATTCCTCAAGTTCGTTGTTTATAACAATCTTATCGACATCCGGATCAACTGTTACCCAAAAAATTTGTGTTCTACGGGTCAAAATACATAAAAAAATCTTGGGTAAGTCCATCTGAATTAAGGAGGCCGTTGTACCCCCCCTGGCGACAGGACTATTAAATATGTATTCTTAGCAAAAATGTAACTTATAAAAAAGTGAAAAAAATGGTGTATATATGAAGTCTGTAGACACAGTAGAAGCAGAGTTGTAGCTAATGAAAAGTAGATTCTTATTCGTCAAATTCCAAATCGAATACTTCAACATGAAATAACCAAAAAATTAAGCACTTTTCGAGGAAAACTATATTATAACTTTTTTAAAGTGTTTAAAGAAAACTAAAAGAATTTTTTTATGTTAAAAAAGTTTCTAGCATCTTAATTAAGTAATTTACACTCAAAATAAAGTAGTTTTTTTGGTAAAAATAAACGTGAAAATCTCATCCTAATTAGCATCCCAAATAAAATTAACCGTTACCGCTTCACAAGTTACTATACTTATGTATTGTTTATATGTACGATATCTAAGTTTCATCGGTTCAAAGTGCTGTAGTTGAAAGGGCTTGAACAAGTCATTAATCACGAGTGTATGCAAATTTTGAACAGCCATATCTTAACCAATTTTTGTCTTAAAGTCACAGAGCTGGAAGCGGATTTTGGTCGTGATAAGTAATATGGACAAACTACGGGAATATGTTGAGTTAGTGGTCTACATCACTTTCCCACACGGACGGACACTTGAGCGGGGGATGAGGGTAGTTATAAGGGGTCGAATTCGCGGTTTTTATTTTTTTTTTGTGACGCTCATGATCAAGATAGTGCACCAAAATTTGGGAATAAGTAGGTCATGACGTAACTAAGCAAAATCTCCAGGGGCGGAACGCTGCGTGTGAGACATAGAGGTGGGTGCAGGGGTGAATATAAAAATTAAAAGGCTACGGCCAAACAAGCGACAATTTACGGCGCCGTAAAATCAGTCAAATGAAGCGCGAAAATGGGTCCCACGGTGAGTGTAATGGATGGCCAGACTGAGCTGTAAAATATCGCGCAGCAACATCGAACGGGCCCATCTTCCGCGTCGTGTCGCAAACGAATGGACCTGTCAGACATCTAGCCTCAACAACGACCAAAACACTGTATTTACATCAGCCGTAATTTACATCCCCGTCTGGCCAAGCTTTTTACTGCAGCTACTGCCACTTCATTTTACTGCGCTTACTGCTCTTCTTCTTCTTCAAGTGCCGTCTCCTAATCGGAGGTTGGATATCATCATCACTATCTTTACTCTATCCACCGCTGCTCTAAAGAGTTCTATAGAACTGCATCTAAACCAGTCCCTTAAATTCTTTAACCATGACACTCTCCTTCTTCCAATACTCCTTCCGCCTCTTATCTTTCCCTGTATTATCAGTCTTAGCATTTCATATCGCGGTCCTCTCATTACGTGTCCCATATATTGTAACTTTCTTATTTTTATTGTGTTTATTATTTCGCATTCTTTACCCATTTCTCGCAGTACTTCCGTGTTCGTTTTCCTCTGTGTCCATGCTATTCTAAGCATCCTTCTGTAACACCACATTTCAAATGACTGTAGCTTATTTATGTGTTCTTGCTTTAATGTCCAGCTTTTAAGTCCATATTGTAGTATCGAGAACACGTAGCATCTCAAAGCTCTTACTCTCAGTTCTAAGCTAAGGTCTTTGTTGCAGAGAACTGTTTTCATTTTTACAAACGCATTTCTTGCTATTTCTATCCTGGTCCTTATTTCTGTTGTTTGATCATTTTTCTCTGAAATCCAGTATTTGTATTTATCAACCCTTTCTAACGGTACATTTCCCAAATGTATGCTTGTTTGTATGTTTGTTTTCTTAGTTATTATCATGTATTTGGTCTTTTTATATTCATTTTTAGTCCATATTCTTCACATAAATTGTTTGTTTTGTTTAGTAGCAGTTGGAGTTGTTCAGCAGAGCTTGCCATAATCACGGTGTCATCTGCATATCTTACAGCGCCATAAATTATCGCTTGTCTGTCAGTAGCCTTAGGGTTTTTTTGTGACGTTTGTTATCGAGATAGTGCACCAACATTTGGGAATAAGTAGATCATGACATAACCACAGTATATAGAGGTTCCATAACATAACTAAGTAAAATTTCCAGGGGCGGAACGCTGCGTGGGTTACAAAGGGGTGGTGGGCAGGGGTGAATATAAAAAATGTGGGTGAAAAAAATTATAAGGGGTTTTTGTGACGTTCGTGATCAAGATAGTGCACCAAAACTTGGGAATAAGTAGATCATGACGTAACTAAGTAAAATCTCCAGGGGAGGAACGCTGTGGTTTATACACCACAATGGCGGAACAATTGTGATTGGTACGGTTTATACACTAATTTTTAATGTGTGCGTCTGCGCTGCACAGCTATAATTCTTCCATTATAAACAATGGAATAAGATCTCAAAGGAATCTATATTTTAATGGCAATAAATTAGTTTATAATACTTACTTAATAACAAATTATTGAAGCGCAAAGAACCCAAAGAAGCTTAACAATTTTTAAACTACCTTCCTTACCTGAAACAAAAAAAAACTATGTAAGTATCAATATCAAGCTTCCTATTTTATCCACATGTAAGTTTCATTTTCTTAAGAGGCAACATTAGCGTGTCATCAATATGTTTTTCGAAAGTTCTGCGAACTTTCAACAGTGCGTCGGCAGTACGACAGTGACAGTGACATTATACTATTGAAAACAATAATTATTATACTCATAGGCGCACTAAATGTTGCCAAGTCCAGAAGTTCGATTTCTTGTTATAGATAATCGATTTTTAGTAGTTCCAATGTGACACAAAATCTAGGCATGGGATAAAAAAGTTTATTTGAAGAAAGTGTATTTTTTTGTTCTTCAATGGCGGTACAGGCTCGTTTTTGCAATATTTTATTTAATTGTAGAATAATTTCCACATTTCTCAAATTGGGCTCTGTACCGCCATTCTTTACAATATTACGAATATGTGTGCTAAATATCTCGAGGAAATATTCAAAATTAAACCCGCAATCTTGGAACGTGTTTTCCGCGCGCTAATGTTGTCTCTTAATTATTATTAAAAATTGCTAAAAATGAACAACAAGGATTCAGATCCGGAAGATGCTGCGTAGACGCCGTATTTGTACTGAGACAAATCACAGAAAAGGCCTTTGAGTACAATAAACCAGCATATCTATGTTTTATAGACCTGACAAGGCTTTCGATCGCATCCAAGTCGAAGACGTCTTACATTTACTGTATAGAAGAAGCATACCCAATCAATATTATACAAACTATCGAAAACATCTACATATTTTCATAATCGAATACAGGCAAAGATAAATGGAAAACTAGCGCAGTTTATACCAGTACAAAGCGGAGTCAGACAAGGTGACTCATTAAGCCCACTGCTCTTTAATATAATAATGGACGAAATAGTAGAATCAGTAAGTAAAGGTCATGGTTACAGGATGGGGAACAAAGAAATCCAAATATTATGTTATGCAGACGACGCCGCAATAATCGCCGAGACAAAAGACGATCTCCAAAGATTAACACATCTTCAATACAACAGCCAAGAAATACAATATGATAATATCAGCAGAAAAACCAAATGTATGACAACATCTAAATACCCACTACGATGTAAAATCGAAATTGATGGGAAAATAATAAAGCAGGAAGCAAGGTTTAGATATCTGGGAATAGATATGACCAGTTACGGAGATGTTGAAGAGGAAGTACGACAACAAAGCTTAAAAGCGAGTAAAGCGGCGGGATCTCTTGGAAGAACAAACACCTAAGACAAGACACAAAAGCAAGAATCTATAAAGCAGCAATTAGACCTATATTGACATACACGGCGGAGACAAGACCTGACACATCTAAAACGAGACGACCACTAGAAACAACAGAGATAAAAATACTCCGACGAATATCAGGGAAAAGTCTGTTTGATAGGGAGAGAAGCGAAACATAAGAAGATCATGCAATGTAGAAGACATAAATGGATGGGTGACAAAACGGAAACAGGAGTGGAACGAACACATTAGTAGAATGGCAGAGGATAGGATACTACGAAGAGCACGAGATAAGTCACCAAATGGACGAAGAAGTATTAGCAGACCAAGAAAAAGATGGTGCGATAACTTACATAATTTAGGAGGCTAATATTGAAGAAGAAACAGGCTTTAAAGCCTTGTTACAAGAAGGAAGAAGAAGAAGAAAATAAATATTGTATTTTTGAAAACTGAGTTTCATTTATTTTTGAAATCAGAGCCAATTGGCAACTTAAAGTATCGCTAAAAAATTGATCATAAATTGAGTTACAACTACGTGAATACCAAGCCGGATCCAGAAAAAATAGATCGACCATAGATCAGATTTTTACTGTAAGGCAGCTGCTTGAAAAAGGATGGGAATTCATCGAACAGCATTAAAAAGGATCAGATGTAGAATGGCAATGGCAGAATAGAGAACTTGCATAAAATTTTAAATTCGAAAAAATGCTATAAATCACAACAGAACATAATTTAAAACATAGGTATCTCAAAGAAAAAAAGCTTTTTTTGTCTTTCGTTTGGCCCCTAAAGACGATTAAAGAGAAAATTTAAATTATGGCAGAAAGCTCAAAACGCGCCCTCATTGGTCGTGACGCCTTATCATTATACTATTTGATGTCCTCGCCATTATTTCATTAGATTTGGCATTCGTTATGGCACTCAGTTTTATAAATATTTTGATAGTTGCTATTTCTGACTAATATTTGAGTGTTTTTGTTATGACATATTATATATTATTACAATAAACGTCATTATACAATAAAATGATGTGACGTCACAAGTGTTCGCGTGCTTTTTGTTTGAAATGGTTTAAATACACAGAAGATTTTAAATTTGTACTTCTAAGTTATTATGAGTTTTTGAATCGTGAAATTTTGGAAATCTCATTTTTAAACAAAACTGAACATTATTAGGTAATAAAAAAATATGCAAGTTCCCTAATTTCAGTTCTAAAAAAAACATCCAGTTCGTTAAAATATATGTGTAAATGGTTGTAGATCCAAAGTCACAAAGTAGTATGAACATCACAAATTAGAACAGAACTCCTTACAGTAAATGGACTAGCATACGCGGATGACACTGACATTGTGGAAACAACGTCACGAACGTACAGTTTTAATTAACTATTAGAGATCTAAAAGGGGTGACACACACGCGCGTAAGTACGCGAACTTATGGCTCGCGACCTTTTTCGCGCGTGTGTCACCGCAAGTACGCCGTCGATCCAACATGTTTGAAATCTTACTCGTAGACTGTACAGGGTTATTCACTATAAATATTTTGACCCACCTTAATCCGGTCAACTTAGACATCAAAATAGTTGGCAAATAACAAAAATTGCCGGAGAGCCAAATTTTGGTGGAGAACTAGAGTTTACCATAACAAATAAAATTTTAAAAGTCCGCATCGATCCCATGTGTGCAAAAAAATTTATTCGGGGTCAAACGTCAAAATTTGAGATTTTTTGAATTTTTACCGAAAACGGTAAGTTTTATCAAAAAAAAAAACATCAAACCAAAGTTATAGATCTTAACATTCTCTACAAAAATAGTCCTTACAATTTTTTTCCTAAGAGTTACCATTCCTGAGATATCGCGATTTTAAAAAGTCCCCATCGATCCCATGTGTGCAAAAAAAGTTATTCGGGGTCAAAAGTCAAAATTTGAGATTTTTTGAATTTTTACCGAAAACGGTAAGTTTTATCAAAAAAAAAAACATCAAACCAAAGTTATAGATCTTAACATTCTCTACAAAAATAGTCCTTACAATTTTTTTCCTAAGAGTTACCATTCCTGAGATATCGCGATTTTAAAAGTTACTTTATACATCATATGCACATAAGCCACGTATATGCATAACGTGGCACTTAAGACAAGTATAAATGCCTATTTGTGTCTCTTTTATATAATATATTATACTATTCTGAAAATAGTTCTTCAAAAGATAATCAGTCCCAAACTGAATTTCCTCTATCCACGTTGCCTTGAAAAACATTTGGCATTTACCATTGTTTAACATTTACCATTGACATTTACCATTGTTTAAAAAAGAACAGATTGTCTATTGTAAACAATGGCTACAGTATTGTCCGTAGGTCTTGTTCATATTATCTGTTTCTTTTAGTGCTAAACGTTCAGTTCAAGTGAATATAAGTACTTATTACAAGCGTCTACCATTTAGCATGACATTACGGGCTTACAGTGAAAGTGGTATTAGACGGCTACAGTGACTCGACAAAGAATATTAAAGCTGCAGAACAACGTCGTCGAACTACAAAAACATCATCGGGTTCCGAGATTATCTTTGATGAAAATAATAACAGTTCCAGCGAATCCACAACAATTTTTCGCTAACATTAATAATAAATCTCGTTTCATTTCCATGTTAACTGACAAATTAACAGCTGCGAATATTGAAGTGAAACAAGCTAAAATGACGCAGATGTCCTTATAATTGAGACAGCAATTGAAAAATTTAAGGCAACAAACACAACAATTGTAGTTGGTGAAGATGTTGATTTGTTAGTACTGCTTACTACAAGGACTCCAGTAGATAAAGTTATTTATTTTCTGAAACCTGGAAGGGCTCAACAGCGAACAGAGATATATTCTTCGAAAAGGTTATTGGATTATCCCAAATAATGCCAAAAGTACATTTTATTTTTACATGCGATAACCGGCTGCGACACTACATCAGCAATGTGCAGAAGGGACAAAACGTCAGTACTTAAATTATTCAAAAAAACAAAAAGATTTGACTGACTGCTGTAAAGTTTTTAGAGAACTTGATTCCACACCGCAAACAATAATTACGGAAGTAATTCGCTTTCTCCTTGCTTATGGAGCTCAAAAAAAATTAGTTGTCTTGATAAAAACCGATACTTAACTTTTGTAAAAAATACGCGAAACTAGAAACAAGTACAACTTTCATGTCTTCCTCCAATATCAGCATCTGATTTTCAACATTTGTATCGAGTATATTATCAAGTTCAAACATGGCTAGGCAATGAACTGAATCCAGAAGACTGGGGTTGGAAATTAATAGATAATACTCTGGAACCGATTAAAACCTTACTCCCACCTTCTCCAGAAAAACCCCTAACACTATTTTTTGCAATTGCAAAAAAGGTTGTAGTGCCAAATGTGGATGTAAAAAAGTCGGGTTGCTGTGTTCTCTAGCGTGTATGTACCAACTGCCGAGGTCACCTTGCTCAAATGTCCAGTTTAGTACAACAGAGGAAGACTCCTGTGATTTTAATGAAGAGACCAATGACTCAGTCACATTTGAACAATTTTTGAACATCCAGCAAGAGGAAGAGGAAGCAGATGAAATCGAAGAAGACTTGACTGTTGAAGTAGACTTTCAAGAATATGAATCGGATTAAAATATCTAAAGAAATCAAAACAATAGTTAACCTAATAATCAATAGCAATATCAATAATCAATATCAATAATAAGGTAATATCTAGAACTTGACCGGTATTGTTTCCTTAAATTATCCTAAAATTGTCAAATAGTCCAGGAACCGAAGCTTTTCACCTCGCAATTTTTACAGAATGAATCGATTTGCTTGAAAATTTGAGAATAAGTAGTTGATAGTCCAAGGATCAAAATCTATATAACGCCGAAAAGCGCTTTTACCATGGGGGTGGTTGCCACCCCATCTCGGGGTGGAAATTTTTTATTATAATTTTGACTGCAAAAGTTGATTAAAACATTCATTTTAAGCAAAAAATGCTATATACATTTTTTTGAAAAAATTAATAGTGTTCGATTTATTCGCTATCGAAAGTGTTAGTTTTATATCGGAAAAAATAAATGTTTTTCGGTATTATACTCATTTACTATTCACTCAATTTTTGCCGTAGAAAAAAGTTTTGCAATCCAATTTCTTGGGAATTAAATAAGCTACAATTTTATATTTAAATATTTTTTCGTATCTCTGATGCTACTCTTTCTATTCTGAAGCAAAAGGTATTTTTTACCAAACTACAAAAATTCGTTATTCGCTTTTAACTACATTTTTTTAAAAACTAATCATTCTAAGCCATTCAAACTTTTGGAATCTATTAATAATACATGAGTAAAGAAGAATAAATAAGGCCGATGACTAAGAACACCGCTAACTTACATTATTATGCTTCCAATTGGATATCTCCTTTTTTTTTCAAAAAAATATATTGATTTTTTAACCGTAACTTTTTAATTTTGTATCCTAGAAAGTTTGTTAAAAAAGAATTTTGTAGGTTTTTACAGGACCTACAGGATGATTAATATTATATCAGCTTAAAATCCTCATTCGCAAAAAGAGGTGACTTTGAAAGGGTTGGTAAAGGTGGTTTTTGCATGTTATTACAAGTTTTAATTTTCAATAGCTCACTCAATTTTTGCCGTATAAAAAATTTTTTCAAACCAAGTTCTTGGGAATTAGATAAGCTACAATTTTATATTTAAATATTTTTTCGTATCTCTGATGCTAATCTTTATATTCTGAAGAAATGGGCATTTTTACCAAACTACAAAAATTCGTTATTCACTTTTAACTCATTTTTTTTTAAACTAATCATTCTAAGCCGGTCGAACCTCTAGAACCTATTAACAATACATAAATTAAGAAGACCAAATAAGGTTAATGACCAATTTTAATTAGGGTGGCGAATAGGGGGAAGTTTACGATCACTTTTTCGCTGAAAAAAATAGGGACTGACATCCTTTTTACTATAAGTCATTTAATTTTTGAGCTAGGGACTATTTTTTTCATTTCTGGAGATAGATATTATTAAAACCCTTTCACCCCCAGCTACTAATTTTTTTGAGGTGAATAATCCCAGCGATTTTAAGTTTGGACAAACGGCAAAGTTTCCATGCTTATATACCAACGGCCGTACGTTGTACGTCATAGGAACGAACCTACACTGAAAAATGTATTAACTTGTACAAAAAAGGATAGTTTCTATTAAAATGCATGATACCGTTGAGTGAAAAGTATAAAGAGACACAACCAAATGTACTAATTTGTGCCAAACTTTTCTCACGGATAGATGGCACCTGTACAGGATTCTCCAGGATTTCCCACACTTTTTACTTATTTGGATTAGAGATTCAGTGGCGTATTGTTTTATAATAGTATGATACAATTGATTCAAAAGATGGCATAACCCAGACATCCAAAGTGAAAGTTATCCTCCAACACCAAATTGTTCTATATGGTCCATATAATTTTCAGGAAAAAGTCACACCATTTTGAGCGTCAGGTTGGGGGGGGGGGAGGGAAAAATCGGTAAATTCGTAGTTTTTTACGTTTTTCGTCAATATTTCTATAACTATGCGGTTTATCATGAACAACCTTCTATACAAAAATGTTCCACATTAAATTTGAAATAAAAAAGGCTCTATGCATAATCCTTCTAAAATGAACAGTTCCAAAGTTACGGAGGTAGTATGGTATAATTATTGGTCCAAAAAGAGGCCAAACCCAGACATCCAAAGTAAAATTTTTCCTCCAACACCAAATTGTTCTATATGGTCCACATATTGTTCAGTAAAAAGTTACACCATTTTGAGCGTCCGGTTTAGGGGGGGGGGGGGAAGATGGGGGAGAAGTCGGTAAATTAGTAGTTTTTTACGTTTTCGTCAATATTTCTAAAACTACGCTTTAGCGTAAACAATGTTCTATACAAAAATGTTCTACATAAATTTTAAAACAAAAAAGATCCTATGCATAATTGTTATAAAATCAACGGTTCCAGAGTTACGGAGGGTGAAAAGTGGAGGTTTTCGATACTTTTTATATTTTTTTGGCAATTGATGATGATTTTAGGTGGTGAGGTTGACGTTTCTTCAAGGGCTTATCACCATCGGCCACTGAAATAGCAAATTTTATTTACAAAACAAAATCGTGTTAAAGAAAATTCCTTTCATTAGTAATAATATTATAAATTGCCCAAAAAATATAAAAAGTATCGAAAACCTCCACTTTTCACCCTCCGTAACTCTGGAAACCCTGATTTTATAAAAATTTTCATAAATTAACATAAACTTTCCTCCGGATTATTAATTTACCCTCCGTAACTCTGGAAACCCTGATTTTATAAAAATTTTCATAAATTAACATAAACTTTCCTCCGGATTATTAATTTAATCCTCAAGAAACTTTGTACCTGCAAAATATACATTCTTATCTGGAACTATAAATTCAGTGTTTACCTGTTGGAAAGTTTATTTACTTTTATTCAAATTTTGGGTAAATATACCTGAAATCTAATGACACAGTATTTATCAATCATAAAATAGGTTTTCCCAAAATGTACTTATGTACTAACTAAATATAACGGTCTTTTCTACCTGTCTAATCTTTGGACAAAATTGTTTGTTTGAAAAGGGGTCGACCCACGATATAGGTACTAAACTGTGACTGAACTAAATAATTGAAGACAGATACTAATTTTCAATATTTATTTACAGTGGAACCCCAATAAGTCGGCCTCCGATAACCCGGAAGTCCGGCTAACCTGGATCGATTTTCATCAGATAAAATAAAAATGTTTTCACTTTGACTGAGTTTTTTTACCAAGAAATAAACAATAATGTATACAACTGTACGTAATTTAGATGTACTGGACATAAGTATTTCATTTTTTTGGCAATTATAATTAAGTTTATCTGTAAGAGTACCGTATTTTATTAATTTTTACCATATTCTCCGGCTAACCCGGATTTTCAATAACCCGGATCGGCCGCGGTCCCGATTAATCCGACTTATCGAGGTTCCACAGTATTTATTTATTTATTTTGAAACGTTTTTTTCAGTGTAAGCAAAAAATCCAAATAAAAACAGTTCAAACGTAATAAAAGAAATTTGACGTACGTCGTACGTCCTGAAGTATAGTAAGTGGACGTACGTCGTACGTCCACTGGTGCTGAAAGGGTTAAATACTTTAAATTAGCTTGAACAAGTTATCCTCGAAAAATGCATAGTTTTCCCGTCTTTTGACTTTGAAACTACAATATTTAGCATTTTACGAAGAAGAGCTAACATATAATAAAGTATAGCTCGATTACTACTGGTCTTAAAGCAAATTATAAAAAAACGGTTTTGTTTATTTTTTTAAAAGGTACATTTTTGTTAACCAAACTTGTTTTGATAGAACGAAAACTTTTTGAGTTATTAGCAGAAAACTGATTAAAAACAATGATTTTTTCGATTTAAACCAACACTTTCGATAACGAATAAATCGAAAACTATTACTTTTATCAAAAAAATGTATAGAACGTTTTTTGCTTAGAATGAATGTGTTTACCAACTTTTGCTGTCAAAATAAAATAAAAAAATTCCACCCCCGAGATGGGGTGGCAACCACCCCCATGGTAAAAGCGCCTTTCGGCCTCATATAGATTTTGATCCTTGGACTATCCACTACTTATTCTCAAAAATTTTCAAGCAAATCGATCCATTCTGTAAAAATTGCGAGGTTTTGTCCTATTTTAAGCGTCATTACTTGGACTAAAAACAGTTAGTGGAGTAGGCCTACAGGGGAAACCACGGTAAAAAAACGCGCCGAGTACACTACCTCACAAGTGGTGTGGAAACGTGTGCATATTATGTATAATGTGACTATTAGAATCGCGATATCTCAGGAATGGCAACTCTTACGAAAAAATAGTAAGGACTATTTTTGTAGAGAATTTTAAGATCTACAACTTTGGTTACAGGTTCTTTTGTGATAAAACTTACCATTTTCGAAAAAAATCCAAAAAATCTCAAATTTTCTCGAATAACTTTTGTTGCACACATGGGATCGATGGGGACTTTTAATACTTTATTTGTTATGATATACCCTAGCTCTCCACCAAAATTTGGCACTCCGGCAATTTTTGTTATTTCAAATGTCTATATAGACCGGGTTAACCTGTAAACTGCTTTTTTACAGAATTAGAAATAAATGTAACATACAAAAGTTATTGGATTTTTAAATTATGATTTTTTGACATATATATATATATATATCGTACTAGTGACGTCATCCATTTGGGCGTGATGACGTAATCGACTATTTTTTTAAATGGGAATAGGGGTCAAGTGTTCGCTCATTTGAAAGGTTATTTAATTTCCTATTCAGTAATATAAACATTAACATGATTAATTGTACAGGGTGTCAAAAAAAATGTTTTTTAATTAAATTAATTGACACAAAAAGAAGAATGTATGTAATTTATTTAATTTAAAATACATTTTACTGCTGTTAGAAAACAGAAATAAAAGTTTATTGCACAAATAAACATTGATTTTTGCTTAAATTCCATGTTCAAACTGCCAAGAGGCAGATGGGTGGCAGCTTGAACATTGAACAGCTTGGGAGCATTTCACATTTAAGTGAAAAGTAATGTTTATTTAAAAATCCACAAGGAAGAATTTCCTGTAGCTGGCTGTATACCATTAATTACAAGTAAAATTTAATAAAAAATTTTGGTCTTGGTAAAAGGTATATTATTTTAAAAAGCCCTATAGGGCTACAAACATCGAACAAAACGTTTTCGCTTTTTAGAGCGAAAACGTTTTGTTCGATGTTTGTAGCCCTATAGGGCTTTTTAAAATAATATACCTTTTACCAAGACCAAAATTTTTTATTAAATTTTACTTAATGTTTATTTGTTCAATAAACATTTATTTCTGTATTCTGACAGCAGTAGAATGTATTTTGAATTAAATAAATTACTTCTTTTTGTGTCAATTAATTTAATTAAATAAATTTTTTGGACACCCTGTATAATTAATCATGTTAATGTTTATATTACTGAATAGGAATTGAATAACCTTTCAAATGAGCTAGCACTCGACCCCTATTCCTATTAAAAAAAATAGTCGATTACGTCACTATTACGATATATATGTCAAAAAATCTTAATTTAAAAATCGAATAACTTTTGTATTTTACATTTTTTTCTAATTCTGTAAATAAAGCAGTTTACAGGGGGGTCAAAATATAGTGAATAACACTGTACGTGTATCACTGCGTCGAGCCACGAGCCGTTATTTTATTGTGTTTAAGTTACATCTATATTTTCACTAATTAAGCAAATTGCCTATAAATAATTGAATAGTTTATTGTTGAAAGTAGACAAGTTACATTTTATAAGTTTTTAGAAAACCGTAAAAAACTTTTTTAAGCTATTATACTAAATTATTTTAGATTATTTGTTTTTGAGTAAACCTTCTAATTTATAGGCCGACCTATTTATAGACCTACCTTGTATTGAATTATAATAGATAAAAAAACAAGTGATATATTTCACATCATAACTTTGACAGCTTACCTCACTTATGGTCTATTAGGACAATTTTTTTTTTGAAAAAATAAAACGATATTTTTTGTAAAATATAATGTAAAATGTAGAGTCCATCTGAATAAAGAGGCCGTTGTACCCCCCTGGCGACAGGACTATGTGGCTTAGTGTCATTTTCATATAAACAATATTTAACATGCCACAAGATATCAGTTTCACAACTTTATAAATTTAATTTTTTTATAAGTGTTCCATAAAATTTAAAGACAACCTAATAATTAAAGGTAGTTGGTGCTTTTTTTACACACTGTATGGTTAAAAGTCCCAATATTAAGGAGCATCCAATCTTCGTAAATAATAAAACTGACATAAAAAGATTTCCAATATCACAACTAAAAATCGTAGACGAAGAGAAGAATCTTTTTAATCCCAAGGCCTCATTCCAATCTATTTTTCAGAGACACGACATAAAATTTGGACATTTGTCATATTACAGTAACTTATTAGAAAAACCGTAATAAACCATTTAACTTAGTCTCTAACTTTGCGAGAAAACGATCATGACCACCTATGCCAATCAGCAGAGAAAAAAACATGAAAAAATGGTATACAGGTAATTGAAAGTTTTAAAAGATATTTGGGGGATATAGATTGGCTACAGGTTTATTTCATACTTCAGATTTTTCCGTAAGGTTCGCCAATTTTAAAAGTCCGAAAAACTGTTTTTTTTTGGGTTTAGAACCATTTTTATATAAAATGTAAAGTTTTCTAGACAAAAAATATTTTTTTACTTTTTCAAATTGGTTTAAAAAAACAAAGCAAAATCAGCTGCACATCAGCTACACCTCATATACCTTTTAGAACCTTCAAATATCTCTATAAGATTTTTACGTAAAATCAATGATTTTTCCCAGATAGACTGGTATAACCTATATTATTACATCAATAATTTCTTAATTGCCCCAATTTATACAAAACTGTAACTTCGAAGAAAATATTAAAATAAACGAAGATAAAAAGAACGTATATTATTATTATATAATGATTTAGATCACCCAAACAAGATGCCACGAAACATGTTAATTGTCCCATCTCGTGATAACTAAACCTAATATCCCATAGAGACTTTGGTAAGGTTGTAATTTCATCACATAATTGAAATATTCATATATTTTTCAATGGCGTCCCTAGGGGTAAAGGCAATAATTATACGCACACACAAACACATACATGCACATAAGACACACACACAGTAAAAAATGTTAGTTCGTCTCCTATAAAAGGAACCACAATGAAAAATATAATAATCCACAAGGAAGAACTTCCTGTAGTTGGCTGTATACCATTAATTACAAGTGAAATTTAATAAAAAATTTTCCTCTTGGTAAAAGGTATATTAGTTTAAAAAGCCCTAAAGGGCTACAAACATATAAACAAAACGTTTTCGCTCTGTAACAAGAGCATCATCAGTGTTACAAGAACATGGTGAGCCAACCAAAAAATACAAAGGTCAAAGCCTTTCAAAAGACAGACAAAAGTCTTATATAAATGAACACATCGAAAAATCCAAAGGATGGATAAAATTCCTAAGGATACGGCCCTAGGGCAACATATGACTCCCACACGTGGTAAGTGGGTCAAAAGGTCACCTCTTATAACATAATGACCTAGTTATCTTTTGACCCACTTACCACGTGTGGGAGTGATATGTTGCCCTAGGGCCGTATCCTTAGGAATTTTATCCATCCTTTGGATTTTTCGATGTGTTCATTTATATAACACTTTTGTCTGTTTTTTGAAAGGCTTTGACCTTTGTATTTTTTGGTTGGCTCACCATGTTCTTGTAACACTGATGATGCTCTTGTTACAGAGCGAAAACGTTTTGTTTATATGTTCGTAGCTCTTTAGGGCTTTTTAAACTAATATACCTTTTACCAAGAGGAAAATTTTTTATTAAATTTCACTTGAAAAATATAATGGTTTTCCTAATTTTTGAAAGGATGCGGATTATTTCAAACTCATGATGGGCTGATGCGCTGATGGGCCCAATGTTGGGCCCACAGCGTTTGTTTACATTCTCTTAATGCATTAAAGTAGAATGTTACTATGTAACTATATCTACTACTTTGATACATAGATGAAGCTCAATTGGCTTCGTTTTAGGTTTTATTTGACACTGGGCCGGTTGACGTTTAAATAAATTAGGTTAGGTTGACTTTCATAAATGCTGTATGCTGTTGGTATGAGAGGGGCTTTGTTCTCAATACAAGTCTTATTCCAGAGAGGCAGATATGTCAATTGCGACGTACAAGCATGCCGCATGCAGGGTTGATTACGAGAAAACTTTTGATCGAGTACAGCACGCTAAGACGATGCAAATACTAATTAGAAGCAAATACTAATAAAAGAAGCAGGAATTAACAAACAAGATCTGAAAATAATTAGAAACCTTTAATCATAGGCCAGTAACCGAAGCTTTTCACCTCGCAATTTTTACAGAATGGATCGATTTGCTTGAAAATTTGAGAATAAGTAGTAGATAGTCCGAGGATCAAAATCTATATGATGCCGAAAGGCGCTTTTACCATGGGGGTGGTTGCCACTCCATCTCGGGGGTGGAAGTTTTTTATTATATTTTGACCGCAAAAGTTGATAAAAACTTTCATTCTATGAAGCAAAAATTGTCTATACATTTTTTTAATAAAATTAATAGTTTTCAATTTATTTGCTATCGAGAGTGTTAGTTTGTATAGAAAAAAAATCAATGTTTTTCGATATACTCATTTACAATTCATTCAATTTTTGCCGCAGAAAAATTTTTTTCAAACCAAGTTCTTGGGAATTAAATAACCTACAATTTTATATTGAAACATTTTTTCGTATCTCTGATGCTAATATTTCTATTCTGAAGAAAATGGCATTTTTACCAAACTACAAAAATTCGTTATTCGCTTTTAACTCCAGTTTTTTAAAAACTGATCATTCTAAGTCAGTCAAACTTCTAGAATCTATTAATAATACATAAATAAATAAGAATGAATAAGGCCAATGACTAAAACACCGCCTAACTTATACAGGGTGTTTCAAAAAGGTATGTCATAAATTAAATCACGCATTCCGGGGACAAAAATAAATTGATTGAATCCAACTTACCTTAGTACAAAAGTGTACACAAAAAAAGTTCCAGCCCTTTGAAGTTACAAAATGAAAATCGATTTTTTTTCATATATCGAAATCTCTTAGAGATTTTTCATCAGTAGATAGGTAGCCACTTGAGGACACTTTGACTTTTGACCCGTGACTAACTATCTAAAATCTAAAACTATATTTAGGATTATCTATCATAAAAAAATTAGTGTATAAGAACCAGTAGGAGGAAACATTTTATTAAAAGAAACTAATATTGTTCTACACAAAGAAAGAGTATTATTTATTCTCAAAATCCAAGAATTTCAGAGAATGCTGCTTTGATGATCATTCAATGCCGCTTTCGACGTCATCGAATAGTTGAGAATGCTTGATATGGGATGTGTGAGCACACTTAGAAGTCTTGTCATAAATGCCATCGTTACTTTCTTCAGTGTCAGCTATCATCAAATTTGTCTTGAGCAAATTATCCCCGAGCTTTGTACAAATTTGCTAACAGTTCTGATTCTGACCTTGGTGACGGTGAGAAGTGTGGCGAGACTTGGAACTCCTCCATTATCACAAGAATATTAGTTTCTTCAGCGACGTTATTTCATTTCAAATGTCAACGACAGTACTGGTACTGGTTGAACTGTATTTTCTCTTATATATTAATATTCTTTTTTTATGAATGATAGTTCTAAATATAGTTTTTAATTTTTAAAAAAATGGACATGTGGCATTCTTATGGCAGCAACATCTTAATTAAGTGAAATTTGTGCACCTCATAAAAATTTTATGGGGGTTTTGCTCCCTTAAACCCCCACAAACTTTTGTGTACGTTCCAATTAACTCATTATTGTGGTACCATTAGTTAAACGCAACGTTTTTAAAACTTTTTTGCCTATTAGTATTTTTTCGATAAGCCAATTTTTATCGAGATCCGGCTTCTTTTTTAATATGTTTACATAAAAATTCTATGGGGGTTTTGTTCCTTTAAACCCCCCAAATGTTCGTGTACGTTCCAATTAAACTATTATTGTGGTACCATTAGGTAAACACAGTGTTTTTAAAACTTTTTGCCTCTTAGTAGTTTTTTGTTAAGTCACCTTTTACCGAGATGTGGCTTCTTCTTCAAAATATATACAAAAATGGAAATTATAAATAAATTTTCAGATTATTAACAGGTATATCATAGGTACTTAACCATATACAAATATGTGGTGGATTCGACAAATATTCAAAATATCTTGATAAACACTGGCTTATCGAAAAAGTACTAAGACGCAAAAAAGTTTTAAAAACATTGTGTTTAACTAATGGTGCCACAATAATAATTTAATTGGAACGTACACAAAAGTTTGGGGGGTTTAAGGGAGCAAAACCCCCATTAAATTTTTATGGGGTGCACAAATTTCACTTTAATTTTTTTTAAGATGTTGCTGCCATAAGAATGCCACATGTCCATTTTCAATGAAAAATCTAAGAGATTTCGATATACGAAAAAAAATCGATTTTCATTTTGTAACTTCAAAGGACTGTAACTTTTTTTGTGTACACTTTTGTACTAAGGTAAGTTGGATTCAATCAATTTATTTTTGTCCCCGGAATGCGTGATTTAATGTATGACATACCTTTTTGAAACATCCTGTATTATTATGCTTCCAATTGGATTTCACCTTTTTTATTCAAAAAAATATATTGATTTTTTAACCGTAACTTTTTTATTTTTTATCTTATAAAGTTTGGTAAAAAATAATTTTGTAGGTTTTTGCAAGATCTATAAGCCTATTAATATTAAATCTTTTTAAAATCCTCAGTCGCAAAAAGAGGTGACTTTGAAAGGGTTGGTAAAGGTGGTTTTTGCATGTTATTACAAGTTTTAATTATTGTCAATAGCTCACTCAATTTTTGTAGTAAAAAAATGTTTGAAAACCAGGTTCTTGGGAATTAAATAAGCTACAATTTCATATTTAAACATTTTTTCGTATCTCTGATGATGCTAATCTTGCTATTCTGAAGAAAAGGCCATTTTTTCCAAACTACAAAAATTCGTTATTTGCTTTTAACTCCATTTTTTTTAAAACTAATAATTCTAAGCCGGTCAAACTTCTAGAACCTATTAATAATACATAAATACAAAACACCAAATAAGATCAATGACTAATTTTAATTAGGGTGGTGATTAGGGGGTTGCCTGTTGTCACTTTTTCGCTGAAAAAACTAGAGACTGACATTCTTTTCAATATAATTCACTTAATTTTTGAGCTATAGACTTTTTTTATTTCTGGAGATAGATATTTTTAAGTACTTTAAATTATTTGAATAAGTTATCCTCGAAAAATGCATAATTTTCCCGTCTTTTGACTTTGAAACTACAATATTTAGCATTTGACGAAGAAGAGCCAACATGTAATAAAGTATAGCTCGATTACTATTGGTCATTTTTTCGGTTTTGTTCATTTTTTCAAAAGGTACATTTTTGTTAAGTAAAGTTGTTTTGATAAAACGAAAACTTTTGGAGTTATTTGCAGAAAACTTATTAAAAACATTGATTTTTTCGATATAAAACTAACACTTTCTATAGCGAATAAATCGAAAGCTATTAATTTTATCAAAAAAATGTATAGAACGTTTTTTGCTTATAATGAACGTTTTTACCAACTTTTGCGATTAAAATATAATAAAAAATTTCGACCCCCCGAGATGGGGTGGCAACCACCCCCATGGTAAAAGCGCCTTTCGGCATGATACCGATTTTGATCCTTGGACTATCCACTACTTATTCTCAAATTTTCAAGCAAATCGCATTCTGTAAAAATTGCGAGGTTTTGTCCTATTTTAAGCTTCATCACTTGGACTATCAGACTGTAAATCAGACCGAGTTGAAGGTGAGCACACCGAGTATGTAAAAATCATGCGTGGAGTGAGGAAAAGTTGTATTTTGTCAACTCCAATCTTCAATCTCTACTCTGAAAGAATATTTATCAAAGTTTTGCACGAAAGGGTATTCTACTAAAGGGGTACCGGCTAAACAACATCAGATATGCAGATGACACTAGACTAGAGTATTTGGGAGAACCAAGAAGACCTGAAAGTCCTTATGAACAACATCACGTATTACAGTTAAGAGTGTGGACTCAGTATAAACATACAGAAGACAAAGCTTATGATCATTACCAAGAAAAAGATAACCAAAAGGCAACTCTACGTTAACCAAATCCCTGTAAAAAGAGTGACGTACTAAATTAAGAATGAACCAATAACCAAGAGATAAGGCCACGGAGATAAGGCCACGGACCGGAAAAGTAAAATCCACCTTCAACCGGATGGGGACCTTCTAAAAGAGCCATAACCTCTCTCTTGGTATTCTGTTGGTATACACGTAAGAGTGCTGCAATGCTACGTCTTCTCTCTCCTTTTTTATGATGTTGAATGGTGGATCTTGGACGAAGATATGTGCAGAAAATTGGAAGCATTTAACATGTGGCTATATCGGAGAATACTTCAAATCCCGTGGACTGACCCAAATCACAAACGAGGAGGTCCTCAGAAGAATGAATAAGAAACGAGGGGTACTGTCCACCATCAAATCTCGAAAGTTACAATACTTCGAACACATTATGCGAAATAAATAGAGATATGCCCTCCTACAAGCCATCCTGCAAAGAAAAATATTTGGAAAGCGAGGTTCAGGAAGAAAAAGAACATCCTGGTTGAAGAACCTACGAACCTGGTTTAAGACAACATCTGTGTAGTTTTCGGCGCTGCTACAGATAAGATAAAGATTGTCAAGATGAGAGATTGCTTTTGATAGATAGGTCTTGGTATCAGAAAAATGCTGTTTAGTCTCTACGTTCTCCTACAAAAAATGCAGAGATAAGAGGAAGGAAGTATAAGTTTGCTTCATAGATTACACAAAAGATTTTGAATATCGCAAACAGTTTTGAGTTATAGGAAATTCTAACCCTGGTCATACATCACCAACACCAACGACAAGCAACTATCTAGCACAAGTCAATAAATCAAATGATAAAATTTAAATACTTGTGCTGCTGTATAACAGACAACCTAAACCCAGAACTAGAAATCAGACAAGGATAGAAATAAGATCTTGCTGAGCGACTAAAGCCTCAGATGCAGCCAATCTAAATCCAGATTTGGAATTATTCCAGATTTGCATTTAATAATAATATAGAGATGATCGGGAAATGTAGAACATTTGACACGTGTCCAGGAAGTCTACACCTACAGATATGGTACAATTATGGGTTAATTATAGCATGATAACATTCTTGAACCTACTGTTCCATTCTCAGGTCCTGATGGTGAAAACTGTCACTTTATCCATGATGATGCTCGTCTGCATGTCGCAAGCATTGTGTCAAACTGGTTGATCAACGAAGGTAATGATGTATTGATATGGCCAACACAGTCTCCAGATCTACGAACCAGATGTTGAACATAATAATATGGGATATGCTTCAACAACAAATCATTCCATATATGTAATCTAACATCACAAATATCAGAAGCTTTTGAGACTAATAAACGTAGTTTATGCATATTCGTCGATCTCTCTAAGGCGTTTGACACGATATCTCACGAGATCTTGTTTAAAAAACTTGAGAAGTATGGTCTGAGAGGAAGGGTTTTGATATTACTAAAAAGCTACTTAACTGACAGAAAACAATTTGTAGAAATTGATGGTGTCAAAAGTGATCCTGAAGTAATTAATTATGGCGTACCGCAAGGGACCGTTTTAGGCCATCTACTTTTTACATTCTATGTTAATGACATGCTCAAACTAAAAACTGTTGGAAACATAATTAATTTTGCTGATGACACTGCCATTTTTTATAAGGCAGATAATTGGGAATTATAGCAGAACAAGACTTTAAAATTATAAAAACATGGTTGCAAATAAATAAACTCACATTAAACTATGAAAAAACTAAACATATACCTTTTGCAATATATAAAAATTCTCTGCAACTTTTAATTCATTAAAAATAAATAAAAAAACAACAAATATCTAAAGCAGAGTACATAAAATATTTAGGAGTTTTAATTGACAGGCACCTTAAATGGGACTTACAAATAAAAAATATTATAAGAAAAATACGAGGACTGCTACCAAAATTCCGCTATTTAAAAGAGTTTTTGGATGTTGAACAGCTTAAAATGCTTTACCTGTCTCTAGTACAATCTCATCTTGTATATGGGATTTTAGGATGGGGTGGAGTAGCTGATTGCCATCTGGTGACCCTTCAAAATACTCAGAAATGGTTCCTTAAACTAATAGTTACTAATATATGGAAAACGAAAAACATATCCCTCAGACCAACTTTTTCATGAAACTCAGGTTCTTGATGTTCGGCAATTGTACTGCTTAGAGTTACTTAAAAATATTTATAAAGATAAAATTCGTCTTAAAGTAAAAGTGTCAAATTATGAAACAAGAAGAAAATTGAATGTCGAATGTCTTCACACTTTAAAAACAATCACACAACAGTCAATTAAATATTTTGCTCCAAGATTATACAATCAATTGCCCATAAATTTTAAAAATATCAAAAATTTTTGTTTGTATAAAAAATTAGTTACTGCTTGGGTAAAAGAAAACAGGGAGTTGTGTAACAATTTAATAAATTTAAATTATACTAGATAAACAAAAAACATAGATATTAGATTAGAAACTGTAAAATAAAATAATGATTTGTAAAAAAAATAATAAACATAAACTTGTCAATATTAGACAGATTAAGTCAACAAGCATGTTTATGCTTTTAAGACTTTTTTTTACTTTTATTTTAGTGTAAGTAAACCGAAATTGTAAATTATTGTACTAACTATTAATTTGAATAAACGTATATTATTATTATTATTATTATTATTAATCATTCAAAATGCATTTCGCCATCGGGAGCTTTTTACAACGGAATAGGCAAATTTACTTCAAGTGAATATTAACAGTAACAATTTGGGTATTAAAGCTAAATGTATTGTTGTAAAAAAACGTAGAGGTCATTATTAAGTACTTTTTATAGGTTCAACAATTTTTGTCGTATAATAAATAAAATGTTGAAGTACATATTAAAAAGTTATTATTGTATAAATCAATTCCAGAAAAAAAATTTATATAAAAAATATCCTTCTAATTTTCTGATGCGTATATATATTGTTTTCCTGTTTGCTGTTATCAGATTTCCTTGTTTGTCCTGATTGATAACAATTAGAACAAACAGGGGTAAAAACCATTTTATAGCACGAACCGAATAATGTATTTCATTACGTAAAATATTGATTTATAAGTAATATTAGTAACTTTACGTGGAGTGATTCATTATCTGTTAGGCGACGTTCATACTCGGGCGATAGACGATAAGCGACATTTTATCGCCACGATATATTTCTAGGAAGGTTCATAGAGAACGGACGATAAATCGCCGCGACCATGCGATGATGATGGAAGCACAATTCATGCCAGTTAAAATTATGAGCTCAAGTGAGGAAGACGTTGTAGTGGCTTATTGGTTTATTTAGGCGTAGAATAAAAAGAAAAAGAAAATACCGAGTACATAATACTGGGTTGTCAAATAAACATCTTTTCGGTTTTTTGGCAGCAGTAAAATGTATTTTGAATTAAATAAATTACCTACATTCTTCTTTTTTTGTGAATTAATTTATTTTAACAAATTTTTTTTTTGGATACCCTGTACAAATAATTATGTTAATATTTATATTACTGAATACAAAATTAAATTCCCCTTTCAAATGAGACATCACTCGACCCCTAGTCTCATTTAAAAAAAATATATCACGTCATCACGCCTATATGGATGACGTCAATATGCCAAAATATCATAATTTACAAATAAAAATTAATCTGTTTCGGGGATTTTTCCTTAAAGTCGCCGGTTTACGAAATAACTAATTTATTCCAAACATTTGCACCTATACGTGTAATAATACGTGGAATAATAAAATACGTTATCGTAAGGAGATGAACGTCCCTCTACTAGGGGTTGGATATCAGGAATACACTAAATACTCATACTATGTTTATTTAATCACTATATACGCTAGTAACGAGTTGGTGGACAAAGTCTATATTCTAACTACAATGATGTCTAAACAATGAATGATGAATAATGAATGATCTCTGCTTTACTTTCTCCGTATCTATAAATAAATCGTAATTGTTTTGTTATGATTTCATAATTGAATGTGACCATGAAATACGAATATGTAGTACATAATTGCTGACTCCGTTGTTTTTCAAAACGAGTGGCCTACATTGCAGAAGCAATGTCACCTAATTTACGAAATCAACACAATGCATGTAAATATTATTTGTTTGAGACTTTTAAAAATTAAATCGATATGGATTACTCTTATTTTTTGAATGCTAATATAAATCTTGTACACACCTACTGTATAAATATTTGCACTACTAGGAGTTAACAATTTGATTACTGGCATGTTTCACTTAATAATTATAAATAAATAAAGCTTGGAATATCAATATCATATGCAAAAAATCGCGATGGCGACCGACACGCAGCACTTCGAACGATATGTTGTGCAATCGCGCGGAAGTTAACCTTTTTTATCGTCTCTACTTAGATTTTAAATTTTAAGTATTTGTTTGCGTTAAGATTGTCTTATGATTTATCGCCCGAGTATGAACGCCGCCTTAGTTGTATCTTTAAAATATGTAATACAGTAGAACCCCGATTATCCGTGCTCCTCGGGACCGGACGTTAGCACGGATAATTGAAATGCACGGATAATCCAAACATGTATTTCTTATATATATAATACATGTGTACGTATATACATACATATGTACCTACCATAAAAAGGTAACAGAAAAAATAAATCTTTCATTATGAGTCTTCTTCTCGGCGTATAGGGTTTAAGTCGAGTGATTTACGGTGACGCTATTTTGATAAAACCTCAAAAATGCAGTTTGAGTAATAGAAAATCATAGCACGGATAATCCGCAGCCCGTATAATCCGCACACGGATAATGCGGGTTCTACTGTAATATAATATACCACATAATTCTGTTTTACTAACACCAGAGAATCCCAGTAAGACGTTGCCACCTTATCATGTTTTGAATGCCCTTAGAAACCAATTTTTCGAACAAAAATATTGAAATCAGAATTTCTTTGGATAATTTCTGCTACAAGATCTACTTTGATACACCACTGCCCCTTTTACTTAATTACAGAGATGAATGAAATGAGAAAGAACTATTTTATTTCACAAGTTTCCACGCGGTTATGGGATTATTAGTTATGATTATAGGTAAATAAGGTATCAAACGTACATTGTATTTAAATTAGACTCATGATATGTGTTGATATGTAATGTTATAGCAGGCATTATTTTTATACATAATTGCAGTTGTAGAGGATATATCTATTTCCTTGACACGAATACTTAACTAAATTGTTACCAAGATAGAGAGATCGATACAAGTTATGGAACATGTTTTTAGAGAAAAAAATTGATCTGAAATCTGTATCCAATTCTGATAATTGATCTTGTTATGAAGTAGGTGGGTACAAATCACGGAAAGCTATAGTACAAATTTTAAAAATCATACAAACTTTACATTCGTAATGGTCATTCGTAAAGATCATCACCATCATCGGCCCATTTTAAGCCCACTGCAATACATACGCCTTCCAGGTTTATATCCAAAGTGCACAGTCTTGTGCAGTATGGATCTAATTTTTCGTCATCTTTCCCTCGGATTATATTGCCATCGTGTAGATTGTAGATGGTCTGCCTCTGTTTCGTTTATCTGTTCTTGGTCTCCATTCGGTTAACTTGCTTGTTTACCTTCCATCCTCCATCCTTGCCACGTGCCCAGCCCATCTCCATTTCAATCTGCAACACCTGCACATCTGAAACTGGTTCTATTTCATAGGTCTTCGTTTCATTATTTTTTGTTAGGGGCCGTGTTTCCGCACCGAAGGTCATTGCTGACGAACATACTGTTCGAAGATTTTCCGTTTCAGATTAATCGGTATATCATAAAACTGATAGAAAACGTATATGTAAGAAATAAAATAGAAACGAAAGTCAATGGAATAATAACAAAACCCATAGAAACAAACACAGGAATCAGGCAAGGAGATTCACTAAGCCCTCTACTGTTTAACATAATGTTGGATGCAATAATAAAACAAGTGAAGAAAAAAATAGGGTACGAAATGGGCAATAGAGAGATAAAAAGAATCTGTTACGCTGATGACACCGTGTTAATAGCAGAGTGCGAAGACCACCTACAAAGATTATAGCACGAGTTCAACATTAACGCAAAAGAAATGAATATGAAAATATCAGCCCAAAAAACAAAAAGCTTAGTAATTGCCAAAGAACCAATAAGATGCAAAGTGGAGTTAGACAATTAAATTATACAGCAGGTAATGATTTTCAAATATCTGGGAATTAATCTATCAGCCGACAACAATATCGAAGAAGAGGTAAAAGACCAAATAATTAAAGCCAGTAGAACGGCCGGATGCCTAAACGACACAACTTGGAAAAACAAACGCCTCAGATTGGAAACAAAGGCCCGAATATATAAGTCAGTTATTAGGCCAGTTATGACTTACACGGCCGAAACAAAACCAGATACAAGCAAAACGCGAAGACATCTGGAAACCAACGAAATGAAGATCTTAAGAAGGATTGCTGAAAAAGACTGCAGGATAGGGTAAGAAGTGAGGAAATCAGACGCATATGTGGGGTAGACAATGTACCTGGGTAAGGAACAGAAAAGAAGAGTGGAATGAACACATAAGCAGGATGTCTGAATCAAGGATAGTAAGAATAGCCAGGGACAAGTCACCGTTAGGCAGGAGAAGTATAGGACGCCCAAGGAAAAGATGGAATGACAACTTAGGGGCAGAATGAAAAGCACCGTTGAAGAAAAACAGGCAGTACTGCCTATATACACTTAGGTGCAAAAAATCGATCCACTTAAAAATTTGGTCAATTTGATGTCACGAATTTCCAAAACCCGTTGTCTGATTTAAGTGATTTTTAACCATATTATAGCCTTATTCATTAACAATATCGCTGCAATAATATTGTTGCTAGACAGGTAAATTGTAGTTGTATACTGGGTATACGAATCAAACTGTTTTTTTTCTCAAAGTTCGCATCACTCTGTGGACTATTCTAGCATTTATAAAATACTGAACTTAAAACCCAACTATAGCCTCAGGTCTTCTTAACATTCTGTTTTTAGATTCATCCGCTTATTTTGCATAATAAAAAAGTTAGGTACTTTAACAACTGGCCATGTTCGTCATCAGTACAGGGTGTTTCTAAATAAGTGCGACAAACTTTAAGGGGTAATTTTACATGAGAAAATAAGGACAGTTTGCTTTATAATCATATGTCCGCAAACAGATACCGAGAAAATAAGGACAGTTTGCTTTATAATCATATGTCCGACATACGTTCAATTTTTTTTACAAACTGACGATTTATTTATTGCTTTAAAACCAGTTGCAAATCAAATTTGGTGGGTTTTAAGACGTAGTTATTGCACATTTTTTGACATACAATTAAGAATTTAATAATATTAGCCATTGGTGCACAAACGGGTATTATGTCAAAATTAATTAAATTCTTAATTTTATGTCAAAAAATGTGCAATAACTACGTCTTAAATCGCACCAAATTTGATATGCATATCTCAACTCGTTTTAAAGCAATAAATAAATCGCCAGGTTGTAAAAAAAATTGAACATCCCGTATTTCGGAAACGAATCGTTTGCGGACATATGGATTATAAAGCAAACTGTACTTATTTTCTCATGTAAAATTACCCCTTAAAGTTTGTCGCACTTATTTAGAAACACCCTGTACTGATGACGAACATGGCCAGTTGTTAAAGTACCTAACTTTTTTATTATCCAACATAAGCGTATGAATCTAAAAACAGAATGTTAAGAAGACCTGAGGTTATAGTTGGGTTTTAATTTCAGTATTTTATAAATGCTAGAATAGTCCACAGGGTGATGCGAACTTTGAGAAAAAAACACAGTTTGATTCGTACACCCAGTATACAATGACAGTTTACCTTTCTAACAACAATATTATTACAGCGATATTGTTAATGAATAAGGCTATAAACATGGTAAAAAAATCACTTAAATCGGACAACAGGTTTAGAAAATTCGAGCATCAAAAATGACCAAATTTTTAAGTGGATCGATTTTTTTGCACCCGAGTGTAAAAGAAGAAGAAGAAGATTAATCGGTATGGTGCCGTCTTTAAACACGTATTTAAGAGCACCACATGCTGCCTATCCATGTGCTATTCCCCTTGATATATGCCTTTGGTTGTCCTTACCTATTCTAATTTCGTGTCCAAGGTATATGGATTTATCAACAAGTTCTACTTCGTCTTTCTGAATGTTTAAGCTGTTACTGGGCACAACCTTCGGCATGTATTTTGTTTTGGGGATATTTATTTTAAACCGATTTCTCTGGATTCTCCGGCAAATTTATGTTTCGTGGAACTTAAGAAGGCATTTAACCGGATCAAATTAAAGGATGTTATCCATTTGTTTTACTCCTCTAATTAAAACGATCTAAAACATCTACCAGAACAACACAATAAAAGTAAAGGTAGAAAATGAACTAACAACCAATTGAAGCTGGCAATAGTGGCAATGAGATAAGACAGGGGGATTCCCTCTGAGTCCTTTATTGTTCAACCTGATCATAGATGAAATAATAAAAAAGTAAAAACTAAAACAGTATACCAAATTGGAGAAAAATATCTTAAAATAATTTGCTATGCAGACGATGCAATACTAATCTCCCAAAGTGAAGATGATTTACAACAGATGCTGCACCAATTTAATATAACCGCCAGAAAGTTAAACATGTTAATTTCCCCAAAAAATATTTTGGCAGACGGATGTAGATCAAAAATTTCATAGCAGAGCAGATCATTTTTGTGTTGATTATGTTCGGGTAGGGATTCTTCATGTTCCCGGTAGTTATACATTAACATCGGCTTCAAGTCGTTTCAATCTTACAATTTCACAATATAAATTGCATATTAAATCCAACCTCTGTTTGGTTCTGGGACTATTAAGCAAGTAATATGAGGTCCCTGAGGATGGACTGATACGTCCGAAAACGTTTTGAACATTTATGTAACCCATTTGGATTTTTTTGAGATTTTTTCCTGGGTTTTCATGATAATTTAATTTTATAGGAAAATTATTTTTCCCAACAACAAAAATAAAATTTGTTTAATTTATTAGTGTTATGTATTTTGAGAACGATATACGAATTAGAAATCTAAACGTTAAAATAGACTTATGCTACAGTAAAATTGTGGGTTATTCCCAAAAGAAAGTATGTAGTAAATTTAGCTCATACCATTCGATGATCACTACCTGTAGAGAATTTGTTTAGAACAGTCACATCTTAAACGATTTTTCTTTTGTTGCTAATTATATAGTCTATTTCGTTTTTGGTTCTGTTATCTGGGCTTTGCCACGTCCATAACAACATTAATGTTGAAAATATTTCATAATAAAAAATATGCAAAGAAAATGTCTCTTTTATTCGAATGTATTGCAGGAACATGTGTATATTAATTAAAGTTAAAAATATTTCATAATCAAAAATATGTTAAGAACATGCTTCTTTTATTTTGTATGTAAAGTGAAAATGTACTAAGCTGATTAACAAAAGAAAATTCTAAATTTTTTATACAACATGCATGAAAGGTGGCGTTTGTTGAAATACTAGCTGGTCCTATATTAAGTAACCTCCTTTGAAATGAGAAACAAGTGTTTCCAGAAAATTCGTCTATTTTATTCGATAGATAGAGTCTCCTTTTAGCTCAATACATACAACCATTTCAGCGATTTTACAACTTTTTATGCCGTCTGAATAATACGATTTTGGATGCTCTCCAAAAAGGCGTTTTTTGCGTCAATTATCTCTTCGTTCGAGCTGAATTTTTTGTTTACGAGCCATCTCGTCATATTTGGGAACACATAATAATCGAAGGGAGTCAAATCAGGACAATAAGCCTGATGAGAAAGCAGTTCGAAGCGAAATTAATGAATTTTTGCTTTTGTCATAATGCTCTTGCGAGTCTTCGTCTGGGAGAAACAAAATCTTCTTCTTCCTTGTGTATATTTTTCAAGACACTTACGTAACATGACTTTGCAATCCCAAAATGCAGTGGTCTAACCTTTCCGATCTATTAAGTCACTTTTGGCCGGTTCTGAGCATTTTTGCCGGCTTAAATGCATTGCCGTGTGTTCAATATGCTCTCTGGTGTGTAGCAGTGGATTCAGGTTTCTTCAACGCTTACCAACCGACGCCAAACACTTGCACTTTACGATCAGCTAAAATTATTTCATGGACTTTCTTTACATTTTCCGGTGCAGGTAACTGCATAGGAGGACCGTCCAATACGTAAGTGGTTCATCCAACATAGATATACTGTCACTATGAAATTCAGGGTACCAAAATTTGACAGTGTCGTCTGAAGGAGGATTAGTCATTTAACGATCTTTTCTTTTGTTCCCTTCGCTGTTTTATTTCTCAAATAATAATCTTTAAGAGATTCAAAGTATTTTTCTCCATATGCGTCATTTCTCCAAACACGTTAAATTTATAGGCGGGTGTCTTTTGTCGAAAAAGATCGATTTCATACCCACAAGCTGCAACTTGATCAAAACGGTTCGAAGGAATTCAGAAGCTGATACAGAGTAGGGCCGTACCTACCCCTCTAACCCTTCCGACTCGGCTAGGGGCTGATACGGTCAGTACAGTCGTAATTTTACTATGGAGTGGTCTAACGACATTGTGTTGGAGTTTTTATCGTTGTATGAATTAACCAACTTACCAAAATTTCTACCGCCAATACTGGTGGTGTACCCTCGATACTCGAGGCGGTACGCCCCATCGGAAAGGTCCGACCGAATTTATGAAAAAGTAAATTTTTATTAACTTCACAGTAACATGGCGCGTCAACCGTGCGCTTTTTTTTAATATTACCTATATTCTATTTTTCTTCGCAATGATGCATATTTTCAACATGTAAATTATGTAAAGTAAAAAATAAATACAATGTTTACTTTCGGTACTGTTTATTTTGGCAAATACTGTATTATTGTTGAGTAGGTGCATCAAAAGAGGTTGTTAGTAAGATATTTTTATCTCCTTCCTTCTAATGTAGGATGTCAGTCGGCATGTCTCTGTGCATTAATAGAAGTCTTACCAGTTATGGTAAGTTATGGGTTAAGTACAGAAAATGTTCTAAATGAAGGCAGGGCTAAAGAATTTTAAGTCAAAGAATATGAATGTGTTAATCTCTATACGAATTTTTTTTATTTTGTTTATTTAATCTAATCAGAGCAGACAAAAGTATACAGACTAAAGAAATAAACAAAAGAATAAGAATGGGGTGGGCAGCATTCGGAAAACTCTCATATACTATCAAAAACCAAAAAATACCTTTAAACTTAAGAACGAAGGTAAAAAAAGAACAGAAAATAAAAAACGAATTTACAACACAATATTAAAACCAGTGTTAACCTATGGAGCTGAAGTCTGGCAATTAACCAAAAAAGTACAAAGATAAATTACTAGCCACTGAGATGGATTTTTGGAGAAGGTCAGCAAGAAGATCTAGACTAGAACACACCGACGCCCAAAATGGTGTAACTTTTTCCTGAACAATATGTGGGACAATATATAACACTTTGGTGTTGTAGGAAAACTTTAATTTGGGATGAAGGGGTTAGGCCTTTTTTGGACCAATTATACTATACTACCTCCGTAACTTTGGAACCGTTCATTTTAGAAGGATTATGCATAGGACCTTTTTTGTTTAAAATTTAATGGAGAACATTTTTGTATAGAACATTGTTCACGCTAAACCACATAGTTTTAGAAATATTGACGAAACACTTAAAAAACTGAAACTTTTTTTACTGAACAATATGTGGACCATATAGAACAACTTGGTGTTGAAGGATAACTTTCACTTTGGATGTCTGGGTTATGCGTTTTTTGGATCAACTGTATCATACTTAGGTTTTTGAATCTGGTTGTAGAGTAAAAGCTTGCTATGAATTGACAAGGCTGAGTGTCTTTTCAGAAGCCAATACATCTTTTGAATCTGATCCCAACTCTTCCCGATTTTTCTTTACGGGTGCTTTCCAATTCAGCTTTGCATCTAGGGCTAGACCCAGATATTTGGTTGTATTACCAAATGGAATTTTATGTCCGTTTATATTTACAGGTTTGTTAGTAAATTCCATATGAATTGATGTACCTTCATTTAAGGAGATTTTGCACTTCCTGGTTCATGGAATTTATTGACTGCATTTTGTTGACTAATAGTTGAGTCTGTATTATCTTTACCAATTGCCAGAATGGCAATGTCATCAGCGAAAGTGGCTAGTGTTGTCATCTAACTCTGCTAGGTCACTTGTGAATAGTAAATGGAGAACCGGCCCCAGGACACTACCCTGCGGAACTATCGTTTTAACATCGTTGAGGCTAGAATAAGCATTATCTTGTTTGACCCTGAAATGCTTGTCAGATAGATATGTCACAATAGTGTTTGGGTAAAACAGATTTTACACATTTAGGAAAACAGCAGAACAGACTTTTTTCTTCTAGACTATTCTAGGGCATTTTTTTTCTATCATGTGGTTACAGTTGTGTACAAATCTATTACCAGAGAACGGCAGTTCTCGCCAGTGGCGCACACCTACACGCGGCACTATATATACACGAAATTTTCGATTTTCTAAATCTGACTGAATTGAAAATTGGGCCAACATCCATCTAAAAGTTCAGGAAAAGACTCACCCATTCATATGTCCAACCATCAATTTTGGTCCAAGGGTGTGGACTTTACGGCCCTTCCTATTTAGGGACTGTTTTTCGTTCTCGTCCCCAAAACTCCCAAAAATTTCGAAAATTTAACTCCGACATTTGCGGCTTCTAATAGAAGCGATCATTACCTTTCCAACTCATGTCTAATTTTGAAAATCGGTTATATCGTTCAAAAGTTACCGAGCTCAGAAATATGAGACAATTTTTATTTAAAAAAGGGAAAATGTTTGTTAATATGTATGTATGCATGTGTGTGAAAAAGTTAAACCGATCTGAATTTTTGTTTCTGTATTTAAAGAGGGGGTGAGGGCCGATTCAGAACCGGTGTAGTTTGTGAGTTTTGACTACCCATAAGCCAGCTATAGGACTTGGTAGGTACAAAACGGCATATTTTTTGGCGGTATATATCTTCGGTTCAAGAAGAGACAGGAGAACAGTAAATACACCAAATCAATAGCGTTGAGTTAAGCTTTCAAATGGTGTCTAAGCTGTCAGTCTCAGACATACACACGGCTCAGTATAGCCGAAAAACTGAAAAACTAAACTTTGAAAATTTTGATTTTTCGACAATTACTCAAAATTTTCAACCTACGAATTACGCCAATAACTGAGCGTTTGTAGAAGGACTCTAGACGAATCTAACGGTGTATACCTTATATCCGGGAAAATTCGAATTTTTAAGTTATAGGCTTCATAAGTATGATCAAATCTATTTCTTATGGGAAAAACGGTTTTTCAAGCTCAATAATTCCTGTAATAGCCTCAGTTATCATACTTGGCCTTAGATGCATAAGATACTACTTGTCAATACGTTTCAAACTCATGTTTAGTGAACAAAATCGGTTAAGCCGTTTAGAAGTTATTAAGCTACAAAAGTATAATCCAATTAACGATTATTCCCTAAATGGTTTATGTAGTTCTAGTGGTTACGACGCTAATGTGATCTGGCAACGGGCAATCCGAGTTCATTTATCGGCCATCCCAATATTTTTTTCAATCTATTTCGAATAAAAAAAATCTAGTGTACATTCGATGGACACTAGATCATTTGGGAGATTATGCGACAAAGGCGACCATTTATAAAGCTTAACGTGTAATCGAGAAACATTGAATTCAACTTTTTTACATTTAATTTATAAATAACTTTGAAAAACTCCTGATACAAGAATAAAAAACTGCTAAACGCCGTAAAAATGAGTGGCGCATACAATATTCCAGCTACAAAAGATCTGATATGAATATTACGTGGCGCGATAATGTATTTTCATTTTGATGCAAAACAAAATTCTAGTTTTACAGTAAAACCTGTCAATACAGAAATACTGGCAGGTATAAAAAGGTGGCCGCTAATACCAGGTTTTGTAGTGCTCAAATTTTGTTTTGGGGAACTTTGAAACTGGCCGGCTAGTTCAGGTGGGTTTTGACAGGTGGCCATTAACACAGGTTTTACAGTATTTTAAAAGATTTTCTCATAATATTTGCTAAATTTGAAGTAAACGCGCCACAAAAGAGTTTCAAAATTCAAACTGTATCAAAGTTACTCTTTTGTGGCGAGTTTTACTTCAAATTGGGCAAATATTATGAAAAAATCTTTTAAAATAAAACTAGAATTTTGTTTTGCATCAAAATGAAAAAACCATTATCGCGCCACGTAATATTCATGTCAGATCTTTTGTAGCTGGAATATTGTATGTTTGTATGCGCCACTCATTTTTACGGCGTTTAGCAGTTTTTTATTCTTGTAGTGTAATATACAGTTTATAGGAAATAATTTCAGAAATAGTCTCATTGTGTTTTACTGTTGCGTAAAAATTGTATGCATGGAAAGAACTACATATATGCAACTAATATAATATCCGCCAACTGACTATATGGTTTCTTCAGTCAAGGCGTTAAATCTAAAAACGCTTAAAATGACCGAATATACAGTTATATTCTTAACGTTTCACGGCATTGTATATTTTGCTGTCCGTGATTTATACTTGTGACCAGTGGCGTAGTAACATTCCTTTCCAAACATAAATCATCGGTGTAATGTTATAAAAAAATATTAAATGTTAACGATTTAATAAGATGCCGTTCTTCTCAGAATCTTCTTTTAGTCGTGATGTATTCTTGTGTTTTAAGCATGTCTAGAATTATTGCGTGTAATTTGAGACAAATTTTGACAGTTGCCAGGATTGTATCAGCCAAATGTATACTTGCTACGAATTTTATTGTAATTTGGGGTAAGGGGGAGGGTATGGTTTGAAATCAACATTTCAAGCACATTTTTTGTGATAGTGAAACTATGCTGCAATTATATTATTTTTAAATTAAATAAGCATATTAAGTTCAATTCTTCTTCTTCTTCTTTCTCATAATCCTTAGTGCCCTTCAGGGCGTCGGATGTCGGGTTCCGACTTTTATCCATTTCTTCCAATCGCTTCTATTGGTGGCCAGGTTCTCCATATCTCTCATACTCATGTGTCTCCTTTCACCTATATCCTGGCTCTGGTCCATCCATGTCTTCCTCGGTCTTACCTTCTTTCTTTTGTTTCCCATTTTGGCTTCATGTACCTTCTTTGTAAGTCTTTTTTGCTCCATTCGTTCTTCTTCTTTACGTGCCATCTCCGCGAAGAAGGTTGGCAATCATCATTGCTATTCTCACTTTTGACACTACAGCCCGAAAGAGTTCAGTTGAGCTGCATCCAAACCATTCTCTGAGATTTCTCAGCCAGGACATTTTTCTCCTACCTATGCTGCGTCTTCCTTGAACCTTTCCCTGCATACTTAATTTTAGGAGTTCATATTTGTCACCACGTGTTATATAAACCAAGTATTGAAGTTTTCTTATTTTGATGGAATCCAGTATCTCCCTGCTGTTCTGTATTCTCCTTAGTACTTCCTTATTGGTTATTCTGTCTGTCCAGGAGATTCTCAGCATTCTTCGATACGTCCACATCTCAAATGCTTCCAATCTATTGAGGCATTGTTTATTGAGAGTCCATGTCTCCACACCATACAAAAACAGAAAATACATAACATTTTAGTACTCGCTTTCTAAGATTTAGGCTGAGGTCTCTGTCTCTACTACATAATAGGTTTGTTCTAGCATCAGTTTCAAACGGTTTGAAACCATCAACGAATAGTGAACCAGCGCGAGTAGAGGGGATAGCACTGGTGACTGTATTATGTTCTCTCACTGACCAACTGTTTGTAGAATGCACTTCTAGCCTTTTCTATTCTAATTCGGATTTCTTTGGTATAATCGTTTGTTTCACTAATGTTTGTCACTAAATAGTTATAATTCTGAACTCGTTCTATCGTCTTATTATTTAAGTGTAGATTGATGTTTCTAATATTTTTCTTTGATATAACCATGAATTTCGTTTTCTTTATGTTTAGTGACAGACCAAATTCTTCATTCGTTGCAACAACCTTATCTAAAATTCTTTGTAGATCTGTAATAGTTTCTGCTATTAGTATTGTGTCATCGGCGTATCTAATTTCACATATGGGTAGGCCATTTATTTTTATGCCTCCTACTTCATTTTCTAATGCTTTTTTGAATATATCTTCTGAGTATGCATTAAACAGTGAAGGCAACAAGACACAGCCCTGTCTAACGCCTCTTTCCACAGCTCCATTCGTTGTATGTGTCCAAACCAGCTTAACTGTTTGTTTTCGATCTTCCTCATTATCGGTTCTTGTTCCAGCTCTCTTCTTATATCTTCATTTCTGAATCTGTCAAACTTCGTAACTCCGGCTATTCTTCTCATGTATTTCATCTCGGTCGCGTGTATCATTGATTCATGTTTCTTTTGCACAATCCATGTTTCCGCCCCATATGTCATTATCGGGTTTACTATGCTGTTATATACCCTGAGTTTAGCTTTGTTGTTTATTTCTGACTTTCCAAAAATTGTATAAGTTCAATTCAAGGAATATTAAAAAAAATTCAAGGAAGAATATTAAAAAACAAACCAACGATGGCAAATTTTTTCAGACACCCCCAAAAAGTGGATTTTGAGGTGGACATCAGAACTCGTCACTGGATTATGTGAAACAAAATATTCACAAAGAATTTATTAGCTTATTAATTTTTTACGAGGTGTCGATGTCAAGTTTTTTATTTTTAACGATTTTTGCGTTCTTGGTATCACTCGGAAGTCAAAAACGAAATTTTTGTAACAAAAGGGTGAAAATCAACATATTTATTATTGCTAAACAAAATAAAAGCACATAAAAACAAATATATCTAGACAGCGTTACCTCACGAAATGTCTAAAGAAAATCTGTGCAAAATTTTAGATGGATTGGTTGAGTAGTTTTTGAGTTACAATGTCCATCACCTTTGAAAAAGCAGTTTTGAAAAAAAAAAACACGTTTAAAGTTTTGAAAACTTCGTCTTTTTATTTGTCTGTCAAATCGTAAAGTGATGCACATATGTTTTTGAATCGTGGAGTTATATACTGTTGTATAATTTTTTTTGTGGAAAAAATGTACTAAATAAATTTATATCAAAGACCACGAAATTATAAATTTTCATCGCCCCGTATATGAGCAAAAATTGTAATAGGATAATTTCGTGAGTAATCAGTGTTTTTGCGGAATAGTGAAATTGTTAAGAAGGTGGTTTTTCTTAATGGGTTTTTGAACGGACTAAAACAATGGTGCGGTCAGAGTAGACAATACAGTTTTATTTCGCTTTGCAATGGACAATAAGACATTTTATAAAAAAATTCGAAGAAGGTTAAGCGGTAAACAAATTTATTAATTTTAAAATGTAAGGCTTTTTGTTTAGCAATGAGAGTAATTTGATGTCTCCCAGAATTTAACAAATTGGAAAGTTGTATACAAATTAAATCGTTTCTTAAGAAATGATAATATGGGTGTATTGGGTAGAAAGGATGTTTGGTGATTGGTGGAAAATGATGGACGGAAGGGATGAGAATGTTGAGTCGGATTTTGACGAGAGAAAAAATAGACTGTGAAATTAATATCTGAAGACAGCAGTCCAGTTTTTGAAAAGTGAGAAGTCAATGTAAAGTGGTGAAGTTGGCCTTTGCGAGCAGAATCAAGTTGAAACGAAATCGTTGACCGAGTTGAAAAGTTAATTTTCCTGGGACCGAGGAAGATTCCTGTTTCTGTTTAGAAGGAGTATCCGATTGGTATCTATTTGCACAAGATATCGAGCAGAAAGAAAACTGAGTCGAGAATTCGAGTGACTTTTTGCAACATCCTAAGAGTACGTGTGGGAGAATCGATTACGACGCAATCAGGGAAAAGAAGTAAAGAAGAAACAAAAAGGTTAGTCAAATCATTTGTGAAAAGGAGAGAGTTTGTTTATATCCATACCATATTTGCTTAATTTTTGTATTGAACAGTTCTATAACATAATTAGTCATTCCAAATTTTAAAGAAGAAATAAGTAATCAATTCAAAAGGAAAAAAAGTAAAATTTCTTAAATTTTGTAAGAATAAATAACGAATTATTTAAATAATTTGTTTTTTGTTAAAACAGATGAGATATCAGAATTAACGCTTAATTTTAGATGAGAAATAGTTGCAACAAATCTAAATTTTTAGCATATTTTAAAATCTTATGTTCATGGCATATTGGATAAATAAATAATATTTTTTTTAACATTTATATGACATTGAACGTGTTTACTTTTCCTGTTTTATCCTGGATGGAGTAAGCAACTAGAGATACCAGAAGCCACAAACCAAAGGTAAAGCATCAAAAATAAAATAAACCTGAGAATAAAGTTTATTAGAAAATTTAATTTAAATTTGGTTTGGTTTTTATATAAACAGTAATTAAAATAATTGAATAATTAATTAAATTAAGAATTTGCTCATAAATCTCATAAAAGAGAGAAACACAGAGCGTAACAATACATAAGAGAAAGGGAACAGTTGTTGAACGTTTTTCACTACGCTCAAGCGTGCTGGCGCAAAACCGCGGCAAAGCAAGAAAGGTAGGGATTTTCAACATGTCTTATCTCTGGTAATTTTACTTCGATCAATCTAAAATTTTCAGAGAGTATTCTTGAAGTTATGCAATTTCAATTAAAATAAAAAAAAAATAAAAATTTCAAACCATACCCCCTCGTCTTAAGCAAGCAATTGCGTCCTGTCACTTACTACACATTTACTTCCAAATAAACATAAGTGCTTGATTATTGTCCCTCATGTGGACGCGTAGGTTGTAACATGACAACTGTCGCAATAATTCATCTACGAATGTGTCTTGGTATAGAGAAAACCTGTTAGAAATCCATAGAAATAGTGCACTACTGGCTATAGAAATAGTGCAATATTGGCTATAAAAAATAATGCACTACTGGCTATAGAAATAGTGCACTACTGGCTGTTTCATGGTCCGGTATCATCGCATTTCGGGCCTTCTCAGCTTTTCTATGATGTAGTTCTATTGTGTCTCACAAGTAGCGCAAGTGTCTTGGCGAGGTTTTTATGAGACGCTTGTCACTTGACACTCACATGATCTGGTGGCATTCTTTATAACCACTTTCGAGTATTACATCTTTAAGTCTTACTCTGTCAATGCCTTCTTCAAGTCGATCAAACACAGGTAGGGTGGTTTATTGTAATCTAATGCTTTCTCTGTAATCTGTTTTATGACGAATATTACCTTTCCGTACGGAAGCCTTGTTGCTCATCTGCTAAGTTTATGAGCAAATTTATTTGTTCTTGCAAAATAATACTCTTAACTTTCAGGGTAGTATTGATATCTCTGTAATCTTGTAATAGTAGGAAGTAATTTTTAATAATAGAAAATAAAAATTCTCACCGTGAAAGTGGAATATCTATTCTGAAACACTTGGTTGTGTTTGCGTTTTGTTTTCATTCTATAACAAGGGATAGAATCAATATTCCACAAAACTACTTATTATTTATGTATTAACGTAATACCTACATAGATTGCGACCTTCTATTTGTTTTAAGGTAGGTTTTAAGGCCATGGGTACATAATTCGCAAATATTTTACGGCTATCCCTACCTTTTCTGTCTTTACATGGCAAATTACGTGTAGTAAAATTCACACTGGTATGGATGGGTATGGATATGTACATATTACTAGAATGTCATTCTACTTGACAATGTCATAACTAGCTTAAAGAGATGGCTTTTGAATGTTCTTGGATAACTGTTATTTTTTGTATAATTGCAAATTATTAATTCAGTTAATAAATGTGATAATTTTTTCACTAGCTACTAATAATTTATATGTACCTACAAAAAAAACTAATACTCAATCGAGAAAAGAGGAAAAGTGTTAAAGTGATTTTTTAATAAACTTTTAAAAATAACTTTTAACTTTTAACGGAAACTTTTTTAATAAATGGAACGCTTACAATTTTAAACGTCTTTAACAACAAAATACTTGGATCACAGAATATATCTTGATGTATTCTCTGCTTCTATCTTCCATAAATAATACACAATAAATAACTTTTTATAAAATTCACCTTTTAAATCAATTATTTATCAAATACACTATATATCAATATTATTTAATCAACAATTCAAAATATTCCCGATTCATGTCAAATAATTATTTAAAATTGTCACTGATTGTCAGTGTCTGACTGACAATATTCTATTCGACTAAGTGCGTTGTATGACAAAGATAGATTTGGAAAATTACCACGGACATTGTGTTCATTTTTTTCGAATCCTGAAAAAACCAATAAATATTTTTGAAAAATCTAAACGCAGAATGAAAGACTAAATTATTACCGAGGGCCGAAAGTTCCTTAGAATAAATAAAGTTTATTTTGAATGAGATATTTGAAATTAAATATCACACTAAATTTTCTCTTAGTTTTTCACCCCTGTAACTTATTAAAATAAACATTATAGAAGTTCTCAGGGACTTTCGGCCCTCGCTAATAACGCAATCTTTCATTCTGCGTTTAAATTTTTTAAAAATGCTTATTAGTTTTCTCAGGATTCGAAAAAAACGAATCCCCATTTGAATAGCATTGCAGCCGAAAAAACGTACCGATCCTCTTAATTAAATTTAAAAAATAAGTGAAAAAATATGAAATTTGATAATACTCCATATAAAATTACAAATTATGTAAATAACAGCCCCAGCACCTCCTGTCGCAAACATCGAGAAAGTATTCACTGTTTAGGGATTGGCAATAAGAACGGAAAATTGACTCCTTTTCCGATAATATTTTTAATTAGGTTATTAATTTGGTGATTTATTCAACATCGACGGAAATCATCGACTCTCTGGGAAAATTATTACACCATAAAACCAACAATAAATGCTAAATAGAACGTCAATATTTCAAAGCGTAACAAATTAAAACGCTCTTATGATGAATATATAGAAATCGAAGGTTTTTATCGCACAAGAAGAAAATGTTAAGCAATTCTTCCAAAATTGTCCGAATAAAATATTTAGGCAAAATTAAAAGCAATAATTATAAATTGATACAGGAATTTTAATTAGATATAGTTTTATCGTTGATTGATAAATATATTTCTTCTTTCTTCTTGTATGTAGGCTTTAAAGCCTGTTTCTTCTTCAATATTAGCCTCCTAAATTGTTTGAATTATCGCACCATCTTTTTCTTGGTCTGCCAATACTTCTCCGTCCATTTGATTCTCAAAATTCCACGAGAAAATGGCTGTTGATTGGACTAACCGATAAAACTTTTTTTGGAAAAGGAGCCGCTGAATTATAACCACCACATTATTAACATGTGTATGTGTACGCCACAACGCTAGACCGACGATTCAAATACACTGCGTTATTTTTGGCCTAAACGTTTCCAGTAGCACTTGACATAACTGTGATAAAAATAATCGCTTTCACAACATGCCATACCCCTAGTACATCAGCCTGCGTGTGTCTGCAACCTGTCTAGCAATTCGCAAAAAGTAAACGTAAATTAGTCAGGTTTAATAAGACAATGGGGAACTAATGCCATCGTCAATAATTTACGTAAGTCAATACATATTGATAAATAATGTATGGCCATGGTGAATAATAGAAAATAATGACCGAATATGTTTATTACATCGTTGAATATTTATTATTTATCTCTGGGTTAATCATTGTATTGAATAATTAAAATATTAAATTCAATTATTTTATAATGCCTGCATTTTAACGCAGTACAATATTAAAATATAAAATATAGTTTATAATAATAATTATACTATGTCCGTCCCACCTTGACTTTACAGTATATAGGGAACATAGGTATAGGTAATGCAGTCCTAATCGAACATTAGAGAGATTAAATTAACACTGATTTAGAAAGGCAATCTACAATTTTAGGATTCATATGCGTAATAACTACAGTATATCAAATAAACTTAGACGCATACGAATTTTAAAATTGTAAATCATCTTTCTAAAACAGGTTTAATTTAATCTCTCTAATGTTCGATTACAAATTTTTTCGATAAAATCGGCATCACCGCGCTAAAAATTCTCATAAGGACTGCATTGCCTATGTTCCCTATTCTGTAAAGTCAAGATGGGACGGACTATAGATATTATAATAACTCTTGCAATATACCTGACCCGGCGAACTTCGTAGCGCCTTAAGAATTAATTAATAATTAATTAATTAATAATTAATAATGGAATTAATAAATGTTAACAGAACATTATTAGAGTTAAGAAAGCATTATTTATTATTATTTAGTATTATTTATTATTAATCATTAGCTGGTTAGGGAGCGTTCAAGTATTACGTAACGTGGTTTTTTTAAGATTTTTGACCCCACCTCCCCCCCTACGTAACGCACCTTAATGGGGCGTTCACGTATTACGTAACGCAAGTTTTGAATATTGTTAAGCCCCCCCCCCCAACCTGCGTTACGTAATACTTGAACGGCCCCTTATATTAATATTTTATATTAAGATCAAGTTAATTAAGGGGACTTTTATTTTCTAAATTGGAAAAAAGATGATTTTTAATAATATATTATGCAACGAGAATTTAATGATGGTCATTGTGAAGCGAGTATGAGGGATACGAAACCAGCCTAGCGGCGAGTTTCGTATAGAATACGAGCTTCATAATGATAATTAAATGCAAGTTCTATAAGTACACGATTTTTTCTATGATCATTCACAACAAAAAATATATTCAAATTTATTAATTTTGTAACGCAGACAAGTTAAGTAGTTTGTCAGTTTGACAGTTTGTGTATATATTGAGAACTGTCAAAGCGTATGTATTTGACTCACCATTGGTTACTGCGCGTGTGCCATCTTTATCGCGAATGCCATATCGCGATTCTATTGGTTAAGAATATGTATCGTAATGAAAATCTGTATCATAATGAAGTTCATTATGATACAGGTAGTGACATCATAACTAATATACATATTATAGTATGAGAATAGAAAAATATTTTTAACACATTAACCGCCAAATTTTTATTACTTCAGGTTCCATGTTGAGAATCTCAATGTTAATGGAATCATATTTAACTCACAGAACGCCTGGTCCAAACAGGGTGTGAGTTAAATACAACTAACGTGGCGTTTAATGTATTAAAGAAAAAACTATTATATTTATGATTATAATTTTTTATACATTGTTCAGAAGGTCTCGAGGTATACAAACAAAAAATACGATTATTATGTATTTGTTTTTCGGCACTGCAGAGGGCGTCTTTGAAATGTGGACCTATAGAAAAATTATGAGGGTTTCCTGGGTAGATAGAGTTACAAACAATGAAGTACTGAGAAGAATAGGTAAAGAAAAGGAAGTTGAACTTACAATTAAAGAAAAGAAGCTACAGTATCTCGGACATGTGATGCGGGGCGAGAAGTATGGCATCCTACGACTCATAATGCAGGGAAAGATAGATGGCAGAAGAAGCATCGGAAGAAGACGAATTTCATGGTTGAAGAACCTGAGAGAGTGGTTTGGATGCAGCTCGAAACAACTATTTAGAGCTACTGCCTCAAAAATTAAAATAGCTATGATGATTGCCAACCTCCGTAGCGGAGATGGCACCTGAAGAAGAAGGGCGTCTTCTAAAAGATACATTTTAATTTGGGACACTTTCTGCCTTCCTGAACAATTTTTTTAATTCCAACGCGATTGAATTCGTAAGCGTTAACAGCAATAAATAAACCTTTAGGAAGTTAATCTTTTTATAGACATTTTTATGGTCTTTATACGCGATATTATAGAAAGATCCAAAAACTTCTGTTTTGGGGAGTTAAGTTAGCCCTGTACTAAAAAGGTATACCCTGGGCTAATTAGCAAAATTAATTTAAAAGTTATTTACCAGCAATTTTATTGCTGGAATCGAATTATAAGATCCTATATATTAATAATATAGGTATGCAAAGTCCGCAGATAGTGTTTTTTTATAAACAAAATGGCGCCGACAAATCGTATTTTTTTCAATTATTGCTCTATAACTCCGAAGATTTTAACTTTACAACAAAAACACCCAAATAAAAATTCACCACAATTAAATTCTGCATAGAGATATGTTTTTCCCAATTTGCTCCGACGAACATTTTCCTCGGAAAACGCGGGTTTTCCCACCAAAAACTCTAACTTTCAAATAAAGTTTTAGGTAAGTAATTATTAATCAATAATTAAATAACTTAGTGACATCAAAGCTTTCTTGGTATAGATTGTAATTCCAGAAGCCGGTGAAAATTAAACAAATATCTTAGCAACAATTCAATTGTTAATTAACAATTTACGATCGCTATAATAACCAAAATAATCATATCATGATACATTGATCAAACTTATAAAGATTATAAAGATGAGATGCTTAAGTATTTAATATTTTATCGACAAAATATAAATTTTTCGTTTTTTTGCATAATCTTTAAATTTTGAAAGAAAAATTTGTTATAATACGCTGGTCTAATTAGTAAAGTACAAAGAAAGGTTATTTAACAGCAATTCTATTGCTGAAATTGAATATTATGATCCTATATATTAATAATATAGGTATGCAAAGTCCGCAGATAGTGTGCTACTTTCTTTATTAACAAAATGGCGCCCCCAAATCGTGTGTTTTTCAATTATTGGTCTATAACTCCGAAGATTTTAACTTTACGCCAAAAACACCCAAATAAAAATTCACCCCAATTTAATTCTACATAGAGGCATGTTTTTTCCGATTTGCTCCGACGAAAATTTTTCTCGGAAAATGTAGGTTTTCCCAACAAAATCTCGAACTTTCAAATAAATTTTTTGCCAAGTAATTATTTATCAATAATTAAATAACTTGGTGAAATAAAACTTTTTTGGTATAAATTAATAAATTTTTTGGCAAGTAATTATTTATCAATAATTAAATAACTTGGTGAAATAAAACTTTTTTGGTATAAATTATACCTAACTGCAAAAGCCGGTGAAAATTAAACGAATATTTTAGCAACAACTCAATTGTTAATTAACAATTTACAGTAGCAATAACAACCAAAATAATCATGAGACATTGATCAAACTTAGAAAGATTATAAAGATGTGATGCCTATTTAATATTTTGTCGACAAAATATAAATTTTTCATTTTTTTGCATAATCTTTAAATGTTTAAAAAAAAGAGTTATAAACAAATTAACATTTCTCAGAAATTGTTTATTATATTCTAAATTTAAAAAATACTTAAAATTTTTCCAACCATTTGCAAAAATGCTATGAAACAGCAAAGTAAATATACGATTGCTACGTTGTTTATAATTTGTTTTAATTGTTTCAAAGTTTAAAAGTGAGTCTGTGGGACAATCTAATTACTCACAAAGAATATTAAATATTAGTTCAATGGTTATATTTTAATCAAAGATTAAAAATACTTTTTTTTTGTAATTTTTAGCGCGAAAGTAGGCTTGATACAGAGCCGGAGCTAAAATGTTCACTCGAAGTGACTGACACGCAGCATAATACATAATACTATAATTTTATTTATTAAGTGTACGTCGCACGGTGGCCGTCGCTTCGAGTGAAAATTTTAGCTACAGTACTGTATTAGTCTACTTTTGCGCGTGTAAATTACAAAAAAATATATTTATAATCTTTAATTAAAATATAACCATTAAACTAATAATCGATATTTTTTGTAAATAATTAGCTTGTACTTTAAACTCACTTTTACGCTCAGAAAGAACTTAAAAAATTATAATAATCATAATCGTATGTAGTATTACATTAAATTAAGTAATCGTATGTTTACTTTGCTGTTTCATAACTTTTTTGCAAATAGTTGCAAAAAAGTTTTAAAGCATTCTTTCAAGATATTTGAGACACGCATTTTAACCATTTTTTAAAATTAGAATATAATAAAAACTTTCTGAGAAACGTTAATTTGTTTATAACTATTTTTTTAACATTTAAAGATTATGCAAAAAAATAAAAAATTTATATTTTGTCGACAAAATGTTAAATAGGCTCTCATCTTTATAAGATTTAAAAGTTTGATCAGTGTATCATAATTATTTTGGTTATTGTTGCGACCGTAAATTATTAATTAACAATTGAATTGTTGCTAAAATATTCGTTCAATTTTCACCAGCTTCTGGAACTATAATCTAAACCAAGAAGGCTTTTAAGTCACCAAATTATTTAATTATTGGTAGATAATTACTTATCTAAAACTTTATTTAAAAATTAAAGATTTTGTTGGGAAAACCCGCATTTTCCGAGGAAAATTTTCGTCGGAGCAGATCGGGAAAAACATATCTCTATGAAGAATTTAATTGTGGTGAATTTTTATTTGAGTGTTTTTGTTGTCAAGTTAAAATCTTCGGAGTTATAGAGCAATAGTTGAAAAAAACACGACTTTCGGGCGCCATTTTGTTTATAAAAAAAGTAGCACACTATCTGCGGACTTTGCATACCTATATTATTAATATATATATATACTCATAAGCTTCGATTCCAGCAATAAAATTGCTGGCAAATAACTTTTCCCAAAAATGGCCTATTCTCCGATAATCAGCCCAGACTAGTAGGGGTTGTTTTTTTAACTTTTTAAAGGTTTATTTATTAGTCGAATATACAAAATTAAAAAAAAGAGCGTGACACTTGAAAAGTGCCGACATAAGTAAATACTTCTTTGCATTCGGTTCGTATGCTTCGATTCGATCCGATTCGGTTTTATTTAATTGTATTTAATTTAATTTTTATTTAATTTTATTTAATTTTATATAATTGTATATTTATAATTTCATTTTATTTTATTTATTAAATTTTATTTACTTTTTTTTAAATTTTTTTTAAATTCCATGTTATTTAATTTGATATAATTTGATTTAATTTCATGCTATACTAGTCATAGCCTAGTACATCAGCCTGAGTGTGTCTGCGACCTGTCTACCAATTCGCGAAAAGTAAACGTAAATTAGTCAAGTTTAATAAGACAATAGGGAACTTTAATGCCGTCGTTAATAATGTACGTAAGTCAATATTGATAAATAATGTATGGCCATGGTGAATAATAGGAAATAATGAACGATATAATAATATATTTATTACAGCGTTGAATATTTATTATTTATCTCTGGTTTCGTCATTGTATTGAATAATTAAAATATTAAATTTAATTATTTTATGAGGCTGGTATTTTAAAGGACGAACTCATTAATACTCAATATTCAAATATGTATATATACTTGGCTATTATAATTCTAGTTTATCCAATACTACCTGAGCCTGAGAACTTCGTACCGCCTTATAATAATTAAATGGTCTGTTAATTATTATAATGGTCTGTTAAATTATTAGCGGAGTTATATTTTTTTTGTGGCTAAAATGAGCTAATTGAAGTGGTAACAATGTAATCATTTGCTGAATGTCGATTATTTTTATTGAAGGTCCTTATGATATACCATGTTTTTCGTTGTGTAGCCAGGCGCGAGAATGCACAATGTGGATAGTTTATCTACACGTCAAAGTACTTCGTACAATTTACGTAGGTACCAATTTAATAGAATATTTAATGCTCCGGCAAATGGAGTATAAACTCCGAGTATGTTCTCATGAGTAGCATAAAGTATAAGTTTATAAAGTAAGTTATCAACTGGAGTAGAACAGAAAACGACAATAAATATCGCCTCCGTACCACCAGATTGACAACAGGTGGAATACTTTCTTTGGTTACACCTCCTGAGATTTTCAAAATTTATAAATCATACAGGATGCCGAGAAAATTAAGATAAGAGAATTTTAAATAATTCACAACTCATCTGCTCAGCGTGGTAAAAGTTCCAACAAGAAAGATTCCTTAATACTCCTACAAAAGAGTAAATGAATTAAAAATGTATAAACATTTTCAAATTCTATGCAACACGAAAATGCAGCAGCTGCATAATACTCTAGTTAAACCGGAGAGTGCAGGAAGAGTCTATTTTCGGTTTCAGAGGACTTTTCCCCCTCATCCGTGACATTTCTTTCTTTGTAATTCGGAAAGGCCCAAAGTATGATACCTGGAGAAAATCGGAGAAAAGATGATATGGGACTACTGATGAGGGGGAAAAGACCTCCGAAACCGGTATAGACTCTTCCTGCACTCTCCGATTTAACCAGAGTATTATGCAGCTGCTGCATTTTCGTGTTGCAAATAAATTGAAAATGTTTATACATTTTTAATTCATTTACTCTTTTGTAGGAGTATTAAGGAATCTTTCTTGTTGGAACTTTTACCACGCTGAGCAGATGAGTTGTGAATTATATAAAATTCTGTCATCTTGATTTCATCGGCATCCTGTATGATTTATAAATTTTGAAAATCTCAGGAGGTGTAACCAAAGAAAGTATTCCACCTGTTGTCAATCTGGTGGTATGGAACGATATTTATTGTCGTTTTCTGTGCTACTTCGATTGATAACTTACTTTGTTTTTCGGTAGATGGCTCTAGTTTATCCGTGACATTTCTTTCTTTGCAATTTGGAAAGGCCCAAGGTATGATACCTTGAGGAAATCGGAGAGAAGAGGATATGGGACTACTGATGAGGGGGAAAAGACCTCCGAAACCGGTATAGACTCCTGAACTCTCCGATTTAACCAGATTATTATGTATCTGTTGCATTTTCGTGATGTAAAGATATTGAAAATGTTTATACATTTTTAATTCATTTGAAAATGTATAACATTTTCCATTTGAAAATGTATAACATTTTCAAATGAAAATGAAACATATAACTCTCTTGAAACGGTTAACTTTAGAGGAAAATTACAAAAGACCTTTTGTGCTTTCAAGGATCCAAAGAACTTAAAATAATGTCTACCCGCGCCGAAAAAGTTGATTATTATAATTAATTTTTTTTTTTTTAATAAATGTAGCAATAACTCCGAAATTATGGCATTTAGGTATAGGGAATATAAAATAAAAAATAATCAGTATTTCTTAACACGTTGACCGACAGAACGTCTATAGATGTCTGATTCATAGAGGTATATATTAACATAGAGGGAGCCTACCTTCCGCGCTTACTGACGACAAGATCTCATGGACTGGTTTGCTGCATCTCTTTCTAACACATTGTATCGAAAATCTATGATGACATTCAGTGTGAATATAGGCACGGAAGAGGAGGACAACTGTAGCAGCTTTACTATGCGTAAGAGTGAAACAGCACTAATCCAAATAAAAAAGATGGTGTCGTCACTTCGCTCTGAATGACACTCTCTCTATGCTAATATTTAACTCTATGGTCTGATTTCCAATGATGTAATGTGACACAACGTGTATAGACATTTTTAAAATAACGAATTGTGACAAAAACGAGGTGTCAAAAAATGTCACATTACATATTATACAAATGCATATTCAATGTGACACGATGTCAATGGTAGTCGTCCACATATTTACAAAAAAATGTTAAAATAATGTGTAGCAATTTCCCCATTCTGCTTTGCAAAATACATATAATATCACAACACTTGCCTACACATTTGACGCACTGTCCGTCAACGTATTAAGGACTTCAAAATGCACAAAATATACAGGATGTTCCATTTGAAATAAGAAAGTTCATTGGATTTCCAGAAAAACATAAGATTTGACAACAATGTAATTACCACTATAATATCGGCCGCATTAGATGACCCTTACTCGCCAAAATCTATAAAAATTGTTCTAGCGGTTTCCGAGAAATTACCGTGTTTCCATACTTTTTCGCTACCCTGTATAACCATGTACACGGCACTATAAGTGTCAGGCTTATTTAGATCGAGAAATTTAAAATGTCAATACATTTATTCTTCTAGGAGCGATTCCATCCTTTGGACCAAAAGCTCTCGGTAGCTCATTCAGTAGTTGTATCGAAAGGAACTGAAACAAAATAAAATCAACAAAGGTGGAAAACATAAGGGAATCAAAGAGGCGAATATTTGTGTTATCTGAAATATCATCTCAAATAAATAGAGAGTGAAAACAGTATTTTCAATGATATTGAATCAAATACGCTCTATGACAGTGTAGAGTCTTTTTCAATGGAAACTAAAACAAAAAGTATCCTCTAACTCTAACTAAATGAGATAAAGATGAAAGTATGAGGTACATCCATTGATAAAAAATACAATAAAATTACTTGATATACTGTTGGATATTCTTAGTAATTCTTTAAACAATATAAAAAGCTAGTCTATAATTCTGTAAATGGCAGTTTAGTTAAAGGACTAAAATTCTTTGAGTACCCAAGATTATGAAACATTTGGTTGGTATTCCTCTCACTATAGGGCGTTGCAAATTCTAAGAAATGTTAAATCCCAAAACTCTATGCAGGCTATCCTCATTGGAAAGCAATGATAACCAAATTAAGCACAAAAGATTATGTTCTCCATTACGATATACTTTGGGTAAAAAAGTAATTTTTTGGTCACGTTTGAATTTAACCTGGAAAGTAATCGTCATTCTGTCAAAATCAGCATTTTATTGCAAAATTCAATTATTTCCTAGTCTTAACGGGCACCCCCATTAATATATGCAAAATGCCCCCGGAATTCATTTTTTACTTACTATGTGATTAAATAATAACACACAGCGCAATTTTAACTCACCACCTCATCCCCCAACCTCCAAAACGCCATTTTTTAGTTTGTATAATTTTTTCGGTAGGTTTCAAAAAATTTAAAAATTTCAAAAAATTCTTACGCAGAGTTGAGACTTTTGCAAAACTTGTCTATTTTTAATATACCGTAGATTGAATGAACATAACCCAAAAATGCTTAGTTGGATACACCTTGGAGATGGTGTAGGTCTAATTGTTTTTATTTTCTCTATTTAACAAAAAATATATTTCAGATTTTTTCCAGACTTTTCCATCAGGTGCGCCACCTTCGAAAATCCTAAAAACTTTTGGTTTGAGGGGATTTTCTCCATATTGTAGACTTTAAAATAGATCATCAAATCAAGGCTTTTTATGGGTTATAGATAATTGGATGTAAATGACTCCTTTAGAACATTCAAAAATTGGGATAAATACCTTTAAACCCCAAAAAACATGGTTTTTAAAGTTTTTTCAAAAACTCTCTCTCAAAAAGACGGCTCTTGGTCTTTAAAAACCGTTAAAGAAAATTTTTGAGTGTCTCACAGTAGGAAGACATGATGGCAAGAATATCAAAACCCATTCAGGTTTTGAATATATACTTAACAAAATATATTACAAAAAAAGAAAATTCTTTACATTTATGGAAATTAAAGAAAATTATTTGAAAGAGCAGAAAATACTTACAAAAAAGAAAATACATATAATGAACTAAAAGTATTGATGATAGTGTTGGAAAATTCTCGAGAATGAAAAATCGGAGAATATTCCCGAGAATATTCTCGAGAATATTGTCGATATGGAGAATTTTCTGAGAATGAACCTTATGACACGCTTATAGATATTGTTAAAGATGAAATAGGGTATTAAAAATCATTAAATTATATACAAAATTATGACACGAAACAACAGTGTTCTTTATATATAAGAAAATACAAAAACAACAGAAAACAAAATTTATATGACAAAAAAAAATGAAATTTTCTTAACAGCAAATGCTGTGGTGAGCTAATCTGAGAGAAGATGAAGCCTCAGATTCAGAATCTGTTTCTATCATTAGCTCATCCTGGTCATCTACATACATTCTGCATTTCATGTACTTATGAGAAGTTGTGTGATTTTGTTTTTTACTAGTCTCCAGCTCAGTCATGGATTGGTCTACGTGTAACAATTTTAAATTGTGAGCAATAACAGTTACCTTATCAGCCCGTTCACCAGTAAGCCGGTTTCTTTTAGAGGAGTGAATATAACCATAAGTACTGAAACTTCTTTCAGTCGATGCACTGGATGAAGGCATGCTTACCGTCATTGGACGAATCTAACAACTGTGTTGGCTGAAAAGCAGTTGATGAATGTTTCTGTTGATCCTTTTCAAATAATTGTCTCGCTCCCACTGGACATTTAACACATTTTACTAAATGTTTTGTCATTCTTGTTGAATTTTTGAAGTATTGCCTATCACAAAATTTGCAAAAGTACTTGTTTTACCTTGTACACTTTTAATTTTACAACAATTCCATACATATGTATTCCTTTTAAAACGAGCACTACACTCTCGCGAAGTTACTTCGGGAAAGTTCACCGAAGTCCGAAGTACCCGTCACTACACACTCGTTCTACTTCGTGAGGAACATATTCACGCCTGTCGATAAGGATTTCGGTTCCTTTGACTTGGTCTCAAAAACCGCCATAGAATGCAAGTAGGCCGAGGCGCAGCAAAGTCGCATAAACAACCTGTCTACAAGTCTACGCTCTAGTACTCGCTGAACTTCGATCGACTTCGCGAGTAGTATAGTGAGCGTTTTAGGTTTTTTAGTAAATTATGATTTACTTCGATCCACTCTAAATATTTTCACGTTAATATAACACCAAAACAATAAATACTGACACTGTAAACACCCTAGCTAGTGGTTCATGGGATTCCCCAGCCCCTGCTACTTAGATTTTCGGGTATTTGATCTAAAATCGTGTGAAAGTGAAAAAGCATTTCATGAGCGGAGCGGCAAGTAGGTGTTTGAGCTACAATAATAATAATGTTTGGGATTCAAAAAATATACGAGGTGAATTGGCAAAAGCAATATAGAAAATTCTCGAAAATAATTTTCTGCCCGACAATATTCTCGCTGAGAATTTTCTGGCCGAGAATATTCTCGAGAATATTCTCTTCTTACATCACTAATTGATGATGAACCCGAAATACAAAAAAAAAACTAGAATGAATTGCAAAAGATGAAAAAATAAATTGTTATAAAGAAAAAACTAACACTAACTGAAATTCTATGAAACTGAAACAACAGAAACAAAAAATAAGAAAAAAATATGCTTAAATGTTTGAACAAAACAATTTAACAGCAAAAAAACATATTACAAAAAAAAAGAAAATTCTTTATAAGTATGGAAATTAAAGAAAATTATTTGAAAGACCAGAAAATAATTACAAAAAAGAAAATACAGACTTATAATGAACTAAAAGTATTGATGATGAACCCGAGATACAAAAAAAACTAGAAAGAATTGCAAAAGATGAAAAACTAAATTGTTATAAAGAAAAAACTAACACTAACTGAAATTCTATGAAACTGAAGCGATAGAAACAAAAAATAAAAAAATATGCTTAAATATTTGAACAAAACAATTTAACAGGAAAAAAATTTTGCTCAAAATATTACTAATTATAGAAAACCAACAAAGACATGGTAAATATATTTTGTATACTATATTTTATTATTAATTTATTGTATTCCTTATAAATTGTTTTGTTAAATGTATAGAATATAATTCCCAAAAGAGGAATATAACATTTTTTCAATGTGGTCGTAAAACTACTACCGCAGTGATTGATTTATTATCTTGCCTAAAGTTATATAGATAATAATTTTTTTATCCTTTTTATATGCACATACCGTCAGTTACTCGTGCATTCTTCAGTTAAGATGCGGCTTTATTGACTCATTTACCAATAGACTTCCGACTGGCCTATCAAATCTAAATCTAAATTTAACTTGAAAGTAAACTCATCTCGGAGATTAAAGGGTAAACATGCGATAAAATCTCTAGAATTTTCATCTATCCAATATTTGTATTTACATTAAACGTATCCACGTACTTAAATAAGTACCTCTGCAGGTAAGTAAAGCTTCAAATAAACAAGTACATGATGATAACAATCAAAGAGATAATATTTGTTTGCTGTGTTTCTGATAAAAAAAGGAGGTCAATATTGAGGTGATACAATGAGAATGCGGCACTATTTTGTATTCAACTTTATATTTTCGTTTATTTTCATTCTTTGCTTTCGTACTATTAGATAATATCATATTTTATTTTTAAATTTCAGCTCTGTCTTGGTTTACATTTTCTCTTTTGTTTTGGCTTTCGTGATATTACAATTTTCGGCATTCTTTCCTTTCCTATTATTGCAAATCTAAATATTGCATTCTCTGTCTTTTGATTACCGTCGTTATTTTTGGTTCGTTATATTCCTTTTCCTCCATTGACCATCTATTTTCACGCCTCCATATATTGCCCTTGGTATTTTTCTCTCCTATCTTTCTAAAAGATATATTTTTGATTTTTTTAAGCACCCATGTTTCGCGTACATAAGTTGCTGTAGGCTTGATACTGCTGTAGATTCTAATTTTTGTTTTTTTGAGACATATTTGGATTTAATTAATGATCGCAATGCTCCATTCTTATTTTCCTTTTGCTAGTCTTACCTTTTTCTCCCCTTCCTTATGCCCCTTTTCATCTAATTTTACAGCCAGGTAAGGAAAGTAAGGTTTTTCTCAGGACTATCCAGAAATCCAACAACTATTTTTAGTTACTGTAGACCTACAGAAAGAAAACCTACCTGTTTCCTGCGAAGAGTTCGGAGTTTTATTTTAATTATTACGAGCGTAGGCGCAAAAATTCGGGCCAATGCTTTTTAAATGCATTTTTTTCGAATCCTGAAAAAACTAATAAATTTTTTTGAAAAATTTAAACGCAGAATAAAAGATTACATTATTACCGAGGGACCAAAGTCCCTTAGAATAAACAAAGAAGAATAAAAAACCGCTAAACACCGTAAAAATGAGTGGCGCATACAATATTCCAGGCACAAAAGAGCTGATATGAATATTACGTGGCGCGAAAATGTATTTTCATTTTGATGGAAAATAAAATTCTAGTTTTATTTTGAAAATTTTTTTCATAATATCTGCTAAATTTGAAGTAAAACGCGCCACAAAAGAGTAACTTTGATACAGTTTGCATTTTAAGTTTTTTGTGGGGGCATTATGCATTCTGGGGGCGTTGGGCGTTGGGGGACTCCAAAAATGTTTAATTTCAACAGCGTTCTTTCCATTCTTTTCCCAAAATATTTTCATAATTGGCATCACAGGATGTAGCCCGATCAAATAAAATTACACTACATGTAAATCAAAATGTAATTCCGTACAGGTTGGAATAAATTTTTTATGAAAGTTTAGGTCAAAACAAAATATATTTTGATGAAGGTATATGATTAATATGAGGGGATCATTGTTTAATTAAATAATTAAAAATTTGTACTTTTTGAACAAAATTTACTTTAACTGCTGCGGTAATTCATGTTTTTGTGAAGGAGTTGTTTGCAATATCTCCTTTGGTGGGGGAGTAGTTTGCAATGTCTCCATTAATAATGGGTCAATTTCCATATTTTTTTTTAAATTTGGGGTAGCATATAAAAATAGTATCATCTGCATGACCCTTTTTGCAATAAATGTTTTTCCAAAAATTTTTTTCTCTAATATTGTGATACAATGAAAATGGGCACAACAGATAACCACAAAAGAGTATTAAAACAAATTTTGATATTAAAAATTTAACAAAATAGTACTGAATTGACATTAAAATTTTGTTAAAGAGATATAAAAACTTTTGTCTTGGTACAATAATATAAATATTTTAAAAAATACCAAGTTTCTTGTAAAAGGTATATATTAAAATACCCTAAATAAGGGTCACAATACAAAACGTTTTCGGATTAAGGAATCCATCATCAGTGTTTAAAAGCCAAAATTTGCATGCCTGAGCCACCAAAATGTATCCGGTAAAAACCCTTTAAATGTAAATAATAAGGATGTTTTACATATTTATATAAAATTCATTGGATGGTATAGATAAACCTGGATGTTACCCAGGGCAACACAGGACTCTCTCCACGTGGTTGGAACTTTTTTTGGAGAAAACCTCACATATTGGATTTCAATGGCCAACTTACAAGAAACTTGGTATTTTTGTGATTTATGGTATACAGCCAGCTACAGGAAGTTTATTTTCCTCCTGGATTTTATAAATATTTTACATTTAATAACTGTATAAGCTTTTATAACAGGTAGATACACTAAAAATTGTGTATATATGTATAAATTTGTATTCTTTATTCTTAATTTATACACATAAATTTGACCAACAAATTTAATTCATTGTCACCATTATTTTCATCGGTATATACTATAACTATATGTATCATCATTATTGTCATTATAATTTAAATCTTCACTTAAATCAACTTGAACTATATTATCGAAAAAAGTTTTTGTATCTTTAACAAATTTTCAATCCTAATTCAGTACAAAATTTGTTTTAATACTGTTTTGTGGTTATCTTTTGTACCAAATTTTATTTAGGTATCACAATATTAGAGAAAAAAAATGTGTGAAAAAAAATTGTTTATAACAAATTGATTAATATTTATTGCAAAAATGGTCATGCAGATGTTATTATTTTTATATGCTACCCCAAATTACAAAAATCATTGAATTTTGGCAACTATTAACGGAGATATTGCAAACTATTCCTCCACCAATTTTCAGACAAAAAGCTTTCGTTTAAGGTAGCTATGAAAGTCATTATTTTTCAAAATATTTTACAATTTTTACTACTTGTATAAATGACATTGTTAAGTAGTAGGCTAGATAGATCACACACTTTTAAATATTAATATTGATAAATTAACAAATTAAGAATTTTTAAATTTGGAAAAGCTGTCTCTGCAAAAAATGGTCCTAGAAACACTTTTTCTTTTGTAAATCTGTGAAAAATTACCAGAAACAGGAATGTCGAAACAGAATTTAAAAATTTTTAATCCCGGCGATGTTACTAAAAAAACAAATTTTAAACAAATTCCAACAATTTTCAAACGCCATTTTGGAAGGGAGTTTTATTTAAATTTTGCTTTCTCAATGCATTTACCTAAAATATAAATAAAAGCAAAAAAATGAGACCTTAAAAAATTGTATACTTTATCGGCAAGAACCGAGTTTTGCAGTTGAAAAAATAGTAATATTCAATAAACAAATTAATTATCTCATAAACGACTGAATATTTTGCAACCAATTTTTTTTTGCTTTATACCGGTACCACAACGCAACTTTTTCTGCAAAATAAAATGTTTTATTTTGCTTATTTACTTATAATGCAAATAATATTTTTTTTGTAAATTTGTTTTTTAAACTTGATTTACAATTATTTAAATAAATTATGGGTCACATTTAATTTAATAAGTTTTATACGAAAGATTGTTTCTTCATCATTGCAGAAAATCCTCACTAAAAAGCTTCATAAAAACATGAATTACCACAGCAATTAAAAAAGTAAATTTTGTGCAAAAATGACTCATTTTTAATTATTTAAACAATGATCCCCTGCTATGAATCATATACTTTATTAAAAATATCTTTGGTTATCAATTATCACCTAAACTTTGATAAAAAAATTATTCCCACCTGTACGGAATTACAATTTGATTTTTTCTTCAAACGTCAAATAATGATGACATTACTTATCTAACTTGATCCTGTCAAAGTTTGATGTCTTCGCCGGCAGCAGTTTTTTTTCCCATTTCTTTAGGGCGCGCGGCGGAGGGAAAAATGTTGTCATGGCAACAATATGAAACATGTCACAAAGCAACAATACAAATGTCATTAACAACAATTAAACATCATTTTTATTTATAGTAATATTAAAAGTACAATTAGTTAATCAGGCATTTTCAAAATTGAAACCGTGCAAAAATGTTCCCGACTCTTGATACGCATTGGTAATTGTTGATGATACTGATGGTCGAGCACAACTTTCAGCAATCATTCCCGATGTTGGCGAATCATGAGGGTTTAAAATTTTTTGAGCATTATCGTTCTTATTTCTTATTGAATCCTCTATATATTCTTCGGCAACCGTGCTTGATTTCCAGCCCCCATGTCGTTTGAGGCATTCTAGATTTTGCTACGTTTGAAGAAAAAATAGTATACTTTATTCGGCAAAGAAGCGACTTTTCTTGACTTGCCCTCTATTACGCGCCTCACTTCGTTCGGCGCGTAATATCGGGCGCGTCAAGAAAAGTCATGTTTCTCCGCCTCATAAAGTAATATACTATTATTTTAATTTACTGAGTTAATAAATGTCCACAAATGTATGTATAAGACAATTTTTAATGTCAAGAAACATATTATGAATGTTTAAAATGTGTCTATAATAAGAATTAACTGCAATATACAGGGTGTCCATAAACTCTACCGACAAACGAAGACAGGATATGCCTCAGATAATTTTAAGACAATTTAACCCAATTCACCTAGTCCGAAAATGCTTCTTAAGGGAACTAGAGCTCTTTGAAGATGGCGTCATGAAATTAGTTTTTCTTAAATACCTCCAGAACGCTTCTATTTAGAAAAACGAAAATTGGTATGCATATTACCTTTTCAGAGATGAATCGATTCCATCCATTGCAAATTTCTAGTACCGGTCATAGGCGTCCGTTTTGGGTAGAGCAACGGGTATTTTATCGCATAACTTTTTTGTCCTTAACTTTTATGCATTTTTGACACCGGATTATTAAATTGTGAGGTATTCTAGTACTAAAAGGTACTCTTGCTTTAAGTCGGTAGGACACACCGTTTTCTAGGAAAATCGATTTGAAAGTTTTTCGTTCTTGGAATTTGAAAAAAAATTGAAAGAACTTTTCAACAAAAAACGAAGTATTTTACCAACTTAAAGTAAGAGTAACTTTTAGTACTCGAATACTTCATAATTTAATAATCTAGTGTCAAAAATGCTCAAAAATTCAAGACAAAAAAGTTATGCTATAAAATAACTGTTGACCTACCCAAAACGGACGCCTATGACCAGTACTCAAAATTCGCAATTAATGAAATCAATTTATCTCTGGAATATAAATAAATGAACCAGTTTTCGTCTTTCTAAACAGTTTTTTTTTTGAAATTATTTTTTTAATTCAAAAAGCGAAAAGTTTTCAAATCGATTTTTCTAGAAAACGGTGTCTCCTACCGATTTAAAACAAGAGTACCTTTTAGTACTAGAATACTTTAAAATTTCATAATCCAGTGTCAGAAATGCATACAAGTTAAAGCTAAAAAAGTTATGCGATAAAATAACTGTTGCCCTACCAAAAACGGACGCCTATGACTGGTACTAGAAATTGACACTGGATGGAATCGATTTATTTCTGGAAGGTAAATACGTGTACCAATTTTCGTTTTTCTAACTAGAAGCGTTCTGGAGGTATTTAAGAAAAACTAATTACAAGATGCCATCTTCAAAGAGCTCTAGCTCCCTTAGGAAGCACTTTCGGACTAAGTGAATTAGGTTAAATTATCTTAAAATTATCTGAAGAATCTTCTGTCTTCGTTTGTCGGTAGAGTTTCTGGACACCCTGTATAGGTGCTCCAAGACAAAAGGAAATGATTCAGACTTTCAAAGAAAAATGGTGTTTATTGTGTTTGAATGTAATTTAATCGAAATCAAATATTTGTTTTTTTATTATCTCTCCAAGCACCTCTTGAACCAAACAAGGAAACAGCACACTTTATCACTATTCAAACATATATGTCAACAAAAGTTAAAAGACTTTTATGAAAAGAAAGATTTGCGGAAGAATTCATATCAAACATTCTTATTTATTTTATTGTAGATCTTTGTGAATAATACAATATACGGTTATTTTCTAAAAAGTTATTGTGAAACTGTTTTCTTATGGCATGTCTACATTTTCTTGTGGCATGTATAATATTATAATGGCAATAAATTATGCAGTTAATTACACTGGTGAACAAAAAAAAATTTTTTTGAGTCTGTTATTTAGTAAATATTTTCTGTTTGTATATGTTATAGTCAAAGCCCGAATTTCAGGCACTCCTAGGTTTGACTAGGCAATCCTCAGGTCTTACTGACGGTCTTAGTCAAAGCCCGAAATAAATTACAGTTTCGGCCTTTGACTAGTCAAACCTAGGAGAGACTTCAAGAGGGAATTCAAAAAACTTACAATTCACGACCCCGTCTGTTCAGCTGGTAAATTTCAACAGAAAATGGACCTAGTTACTCAAAGAAATAACGACCAATATAAAAATAAAATAAAATTTACAAAATTTATATTGGTCGTCACTTCTTTGAGTAGCTAGGTCCATTTTCTGTTGGAATTTACCAGCTGAACAGACGGGGTCGTGAATTGTAAGTTTTTTGAATTCCCTCTTGTCTTCTTCGCTTCATCATCCATCTGGCTTGCAAATTTTAGAAGCCTTGGAGGTGTTACCAAGAAAATGGACCAATAAGTTTTCAATTTAAAAATCTTTTAGTAATATTTTAATATTTTTAAAATATTATTAATATTGCTATTAGGATTGAAAACTACTTCATCTTTCAATTGCCAGATGACGCTAGTCACCTAGTCCATTCACGACAGTTGCGATGTGGGGGATAAACTCTCGGTGTTGGTCAATTGGAGTATGGAGTAGCAGGCCTACGTTCTCTCCGATGAGACTCCAACAAGAGTCGAAAATCGTCGATTCAGAGGGCTGGACTGCGCTTCGTATTCTAATTGAAAAATAAGATTGTTTTGCCTTCGCATTGCAACTGAATAAAAATGGAATTTTTATTTTATTTTTATATTGGTCGTTACTTCTTTGAGTAACTAGGTCCATTTTCTGTTGGAATTTACCAGCTGAACATACCGGAATGGGACGTTTCATCGCCGCCGTTTCGATGCCGCCGGTTCATCGCCAGTCCATTTCATCGCCGTCATATCTCGCATTTCCTAGAATTCCTAATTAATACTAAAAATAAATAATAATTGTAACTGTCGAAAATTCGGAAATATATCAGATAGCGATTAATTGACTGGCGATGAATCGGCCGGCATCGGCATCGAAACGGCGGCGATGAAACGTCCTAGACCCGAACAGACGGGGTCGTGAATTGTAAGTTTTTTGAATTCCCTCTTGTCTTCTTCGCTTCAGCATCCATCTGGCTTGCAAATTTTAGAAGCCTTGGAGGTGTTACCAAGAAAATGGACCAATAGGTTTTCAATTTAAAAATCTTTTAGTAATATTTTAGCTTCATCTTTCAATTGCCAGATGACGCTAGTCACCTAGTCCATTCACGACAGTTGCGATGTGGGGGATAAACTCTCGGTGTTGGTCAATTGGAGTATGGAGTAGCAGGCCTACGTTCTCTCCGATGAGACTCCAACAAGAGTCAAAAATCGTCGATTCAGAGGGCTAGACTGCGCTCCGTATTCTAATTGAAAAATAAGATTGTTTTGCCTTCGCATTGCAACTGAATAAAAATGGAGTTTTTATTTTATTTTTTCTTTTGTACTAATTTCTCTTATGTTAGGGCCACAGTAACGTCTAATGCCGTTAATTAACGCGTTATTTGACTAACGCGTTAGGTGTAGCCATGACTTAGAGAGCGTTCAAGTATTACGTAACGCAGTTTGGGGGGGAGGGGAGTCTTGTAAAACGTTACGGCGCGTTACATGGGGGGAGGGGGTTTGAACAGCGCGTTACGTAACATTCTTTTTTAAAAAATTAGTAAATCCTTTATAAAAGTATATATTTTAAGGTAAATATACACCTTTTATAAAGGATTTACTATTTTTTGTATTACATGGTATACAACCAATTACAGGAAAACTTTTTCCTTGTGGATTCTTTTTTAACTTAAATGAAAAAAAACTACGGAATTTCATTTATGTTTTACATAGACCCCTGAATTGTTTTATGTTGCACTCTCACGCTCCGTTCATGTTCCGACAAGAGGACAATACATAATAGTACGTTTTCAAGTGAAAAAATCTTAAAATTTGTAACACAGATGAAGCACAGTAACATTTGTTTCCAATAATTAGATGGACCTGTCTCCACAACAAAAGATTAAAAGATACAGATGTTATTAAGAGGTTGCAGAAGGGAACTACATGTTCATAAATCTTGTATGTTTTCTGAAATCGTTTTCTGCAGTAGTATTCATTAATGTTTTAAATACGCAAATTTTCAAATTATTTAAAAATGTATTTAAATAAAAAGCATTAAATACAAAATCCACTATATTGATGCTTAGTTTAGAAAATTGATAGATATTTAAAAAAAATAGTACCCTTATTTAAAGTGTGATTTCTAAATTTCAAAAATTTCAAGTGAATTTCAAAATTTCACCTTGCATTATTCATAATCATAATAGACCCTACATAATACACATTTTTGAGATGAGGTTGTTAAGCAGCTTCTAAAAACAAAATTTTGTGTTTAATTAAAATTAAAGATAATGGACTATGCTAGACTTGAGTGAATCAACCTGTATATTCAAATTTATGTTTAAATAGTCCATAGTTGAATTTAAAAGTTGACGTATCCTAGCGTTTTTATAATTTTCTAAAATAATGACACATGACAAAAACAATTTTATTCCATAAGTGGATTCCATACATTATAATTTTAAATGATCATGATGATTATTCATAAATACCATAAATTCAGATTGTTAAGCAGCTTTTAAACATATAAAAATATACAGGGTGTTAAAAAATAAAGCTTATGGACTACGGTAGTCTTGCATAAATCATAAATCAATACATTTAAATTTATGTTTAAAAAGCACACATTTTTATATATTAAAATCTACGGGTCTCAGCGTTTTTTAAAATTGATTAAAACATGGACAGAAATCATTTTATTCCATAAGTGCCTTCTTACATATACAGAGTGTTTCAGAAAAAGGTAACACGATCTCTAAGATAGGTGAAAAACTGAAAAATAATTGGGGTTTGCTTAGTATAAAATTTTTGTAACGGCATGCGTTTTCACGATATAGGGCGTTGAAAAACAAAAAGTTTTACACACTTTTTTCACTATTTTTCCGAAACTACTGGCAACATCGTATATTATTTGTTATACAAAAATTTTTACTAAGCAAAATAAAATATTGAAATAATAAATATGTTATTTTATTTTAAGTTTTTATTAAAGGAGATCAAATAGAAGAATGCATGAGAAGAACAATAAAGGATGAAGCCAAAAATGTATGTAAGGATGGGGCCAAGCAGGGAAAATGTAAATGTAAAATTAGTAATAAAAGATTATTATTCTAAGTTTTGGACATATTTCATGTCATGGGACATGAAATTACGATTGGCAGGGATAACCAGACACATGAACTAAAAAGAAGAATCGTTCTTGGGTGGGCAGCATTTGGAAAACTGAGAGAAACTTTTAAGAGTGAGTTGCTCATATGCCTAAAGAGAAAGGTATTTGATCAGTGCGTCCTCCCAGTCTTGACGTACGGATCAGAAACACTTACCTTACCTAAAGCCTCGGCTACCAAACTAAGAGTAACGCAGAGAAGAATGGAGCGGTCAATGTTATTAATAACTCTGCGAGACAAAATCAGAAACGAAGAAATCAGGAGAAGAACAAAGGTGACTGACGTCATCAAAAGGATAGCTAACTTGAAGTGGAGATGGGCAGGACACATAGCGAGAACGACACATGGGTGATGGACAAAAAGGTTATTGGAATGGAGGCCAAGAGAAGACAAGAGAAGCGCCGGTTGACCGCCTACAAGATGGACAGACGACGTAAGAAAGCTAAATAAAAACTGGATGAGAGCGGCGCAGGATAGACGTGGTTGGAAATGAGGGGAGGAGGCCTATGTTCAGCAGTGGACTTTTGAGGCTGGATGATGATTGTAAGTTTTTATTATTACCTCAAATGCGATTAAAATAATAATTCCGGTACTTTTCGCACCCTAGTTTTCCATTTAGGTTCAAATGGTGACTTGGGTGTTACGTAACGTTTAGGTAGGGGGAGGGGGGGTACATAAAAACGTTACGGTGCGTTACCTGAGGGGGAGGGGGGGTCAAAAATCTTCAAAAATTGCGTTACGTAATACTTGAACGCTCCCTTAGCGCGCTAATTTGTTAATGCCATTATTAATACCGTTAAACGTTAGGCGATCGATCGGGTGTCGGTTTCTTTCGACTCTACAAAGGAGTTACTTCGTTACTTATCGCGTTGTTGTGGCTACACTTGCACTGTTTCAACAAGTGCTAGGCTTGCAGCGCAGCAGAGTAATTTGTTTTGTGAAATAGGTTACATAGATATTATTCTACGAAAATGGAGTGGAGTAACGAGAAAATACTTGAATTTTTAACAGTGTTCGAAACAGAAACTTGTTTATGGGATCCCCGATAAAAATCACATAAAAATCGTGGTGTTCATGGTGACGCTTGGCGTCGAATTGTGCAATCATTATCTTTTCCAGCGACGGTAGAAGATTTGAAAAAGAAAAAAGACACACTTATGGGATACTATAGGACCATTTAAATAAATATAAAAAATCCTTAAAATCTGGCATGGGAACGAATGAGGTATATAAATCAAGCTGGTTTGCATTTAATGTCATTACCGTGTTCGTTTTCTGTGCATTTTTATCATCCACCATTTTCTTTTGAGTCTTGTTTTTGCTTGATCCGTTTATAAAATAATAAATTCATAAAATAATAATTAGCACTTATAAAATAAAACAGCGTAGCAGCTTCGACTTCCATCTTGAAATTATTGTATTAAAAAACGCGTTTTCTGCTGACTACGTGCTAAAATAAGTGTGGCCAGTCACTTTAACGAGCAGTTTATTCCATCATTTTTGGTGTGATAATTAATGCGATAATGGACGTTAGACGTTAACGTTACTGTGGCCCCAGTATTAGAGACAGCTTAACGTCTGGAACGTCTTAGAAATTAGGAAAATTCTCTTTGCATTCTCTTATTTGATTTCTTGAAAAACGTGTGTTTATTGTTCCGTATTTCGTACCAACTCTATATAAACCGTCAATTATTGTTTTATCTTGCATGATACCCAAAATATTTCGAGCATCTCCTTGGCACGCGTTCGAGCATGCGTTGTGCACAGACAGAAAAGATTAAAATAAATAAAGGAAATGCGATTAAAGGTATTCATGCCCAGGCTAATGCTATGAAACAATTAAGTGAAAAAATATGTACTCCAATTTCGATCGGAAAAACTGTAGCAATACCTATACCCAACTTTGATAGAGCCAAAGAGGATGCTCGAAATATTTTGAATAGCATGCAAGATAAAACAATTGACGGTTTATATAGAGTTGGTACGAAATACGGAACAATAAACATACTTTTTTTCAAGAAATCAAATAAGAACATGCAAAGAGAAATTTCCTAATTTCGAAGATGTTCCAGACGTTAAGCTGTCTCTGTCCCTAAGAGAAATTAGTACAAAAGATTCTGAATTTGGAGGACAAAGATTTATAAAATTCTACTGCAATAAGAAATGCTCTTTCAAATTACGTATGTGTAAAAGGTCTAACGTATTGTGCAACTCTAAATGTCATAATGCCTCACATGTGAGAATAAACACTAATTTTTTTATTTTAATTACAATATAAAAATAATAAACATTAAAATCAAAAAATGACGTTTTATTAAACCTAATCTAACAAATTACGACATTTTAATAGCTGCTCGGGGTTTGACTAGTCAAACCCCGATTTCATAAAATTAAATTTCGACCTTTGCCTGACCAACTTAGTCTCTCCTAGGTTTGACTAGTCAAAGGCCGAAACTGTAATTTATTTTGGGCTTTGACTAAGACCGTCAGTCAGACCTGAGGATTGCCTAGTCAAACCTAGGAATGCCTGAAATTCGGGCTTTGACTATAACATATACATCGAAAATTAAGCAGTAACTCAATAAATAATAAAGTGCAAAGTTTGCTTTTGTACCTTAAGATAATGAAAAATAAATACTGGGTGTTTTTACAGATTTTTTAAGGATCCATTGTATTAAGATGACAAAAAGGGGCGAGGGGGACTGTGGGTGTGAAGCGAGAAGTGGCACACTGACATGGTATGGTGGTGTACGCGTGAGCATTGCAGTAGAAAAACGTATTTTATGTGTCGCAAGGCCTAGAAATGTCTTCCAAAAAGTGTAAAAATGATGCGGACTGTGTTTGGTATATGTATGGCGAATTCGTTAAAGTGGGAGCCAAAAAATTTTGTTTGACAGCTCTACAAGAAGCTTAAAACAGTTCTTCTTCACAATGGAATTAGATTTCCTTCTCTTCCACTGGCTCATTCTGTAATGCTCAAAGAAAATTACGAGACCGTTAAAATGGTGCTTCAAGTTTTAAAATATGAAGACGTCTGGTCAGTGACAGGGGATTTCAACATGGTTGGTTTTCTAGTGCGAATGCAAGGCGGATACACTAAATATCCATATTACCTTTGCTTATGGGATAGTATAGCCGATGTACTTCACTACCAGCAGCACTCATGGCCTTATCGGAGCGAGTTTCAAATGTGAAGCCCAGCATGCTTTAATGCCTCCATTGCATATAAAATTAAGTCTCATGAAGCAGTTCGTAAAGGCTCTTCGTCAAGATTCCGAGACCTTTCAATTTTTCCGAAACTATCAGAGGCTGGCAATTACAAAGAGCATATTTCTAATATGCTTGACAGCTTCAAAGTCATGGGTCTTAAAGTAAGGTCCGTGAAGTTGGCCCGAAAAAGCCGGGAAAAAATTATGACCGACGCCATTCGATTGTCCACGTTTGTCCACAGTGTTATTTCGTTCCTCCCATCAATTTTTTTTATAAACATAAATTTTTTTTCGGGCTAACTTCACAAATCCACTAATTTTCGAAAATTCGAAAACTCTCTTGCTATATTGTTTGTCCACCACATAATCATGTTTGTCCACCCACTGATATTTTTAAAATAATTTTTTTTATAATAATATATTGCTTACGGATAATAGAACAGTACTGCTGAAAAAGTACTTCAGACTCCATTAGAATGAATGTTTCTGCGGGGACAGAATCCCAACTACCCGTTTGTCCACCCCCTCGCAGCGTGTGTCCAACCCCTTAAAGTGCAAAACAACCCCCTTGAAGACTTTTATTTTGTTTTTTTTTTAATTCTCAACGCCGGCCAAGTTCACGTCCGCTTAAAAACGCATTTAAACGTTATTTAAGGTTCAGAATCCCAACTACCCGTTTGTCCACACATTCGCAGCGTCCAACCCCTTAAAGTGCGAAACCACCCCTCTGAAGATTGTAATTATTTTTTTTTATTATAAACTTCACGTCTGCTTAAATGCATATTTAAATGTTAATTCGTGGGTAGAATCCCAACTACCTATTTGTCCATCCCCTGCAGCGTTTGTCCAATCCCTTAAGTGCGAGACCACCTACCTGGAGACTGTAATTATTTTTTTTTATTTCTCAATTAGGGCTAACCTCACTTCCGCTTAAATGCGAATTTAAACATCAATTCGGGGGCAGAATCTCAACTACCCGTTTGTCCACCCCTTCGCAGCGTTTGTCCAACCATTTAAAGTCAGAAACGACCTCCCTGGAGATTGTAATCATTTTTTTTTAATTTTGAATTCGGGCTAACTTCACGTTTGCTTAAATGCGTATTTAAACGTTAATTCGAGGGGCACAATTCCCAACTACCTGTTTTTCCACCCCCCTCCAACCCCTTAAAGTGCAAAACCAGCCCCTTGGAGACTTTAATTTATTTTTTTTTATTTCTCAATTGGGGCTAACTTCACGTCCGCTTAAATGCGTATTTAAACGTTAATTCGGGGGCATAATCCCAACTAGTGTTGGAAAATTCTCAAAAATGAAAAATCGGAGAATATTCTCGATATGGAGAATTTTCTGAGAATGAACCAAATGACGCACTTAAGAATATTGTTGAAGATAAAAAATAGGGTTTTAAAAATCATGATCTTATATAAAAAATTATGAGACGAAACAACAGTGTTCTTAGTATATAATAAATACAAAAACAACAGAAAACACAAAATTTTTTTGATAAAAAAATGAAATTTTCTTCTTAACAGCAAATAATCGATGTGGTATGATAAAAGATGAGACCTCAGATTCAGAATCTATTTCTATCATTAGCTCATCCTAGTCATCTACAATCTGCATTTCAATGTACTGATGAGTTGTGGGATTTTGATTTTCACGAGTTGCCAGCTCAGTCATCGATTGGTCTACGTCTAACAATTTTAAATTGTGAGCAATAAAAGTTACCTTACGAGCCCGTTCAGCAGTGAGTCGGTTTCTTTTAGAGGAGTGTATAAAAAAACCATAAGTACTGAAACGAATTCTTTCAGTCGCTGCACTGGATGAAGGCATGCTTAATATATCAACTACTATTTTAGTTAATTTTGTTCCGAAACATGTATCTTTTCATCATATGATTAAGTCTAGTTTTTCAATTGATTTTACAATGTATGTTTTTCCAAAAAATCCCTCCTTAGACCGATAAAGTGCCAAATCTGCCATTATTTCAGCAGACTCATCACCATATTTTAAAGTTGCTAAATTATCTACAAACTCAGTTTCCTCAACTTGTTCTTCTCTGCTTAAATGAACACCATTCTAAATATTTGTACTTTAATATTGCACCAAAACAATAAATATTGACACTATAAACACCCTTGCTAGTGGTTCATGGGATTGGCAAAAACAATATACCTACATATTTTTTAAATTATAATAATTTGACCCGTATCTGGTTTTTATTTTTGTTTCGGTTTTTGAAAATAAAAAAAAATTTTCCGAGAATATTCTCGAGAGAATTTTCTGGCCGAGAATATTCTCGAGAATATTCTCGTTCTCGAGAATATTCTCTTGAGAATATTCTCTTCTAACATCACTAATCCCAACTACCCGTTTGTCCACCCCTTCGCAGCGTTTGTCCAACCCCTTAAAGTGCGAAACCACCCCCTGAAGATTGTAATTTTTTTTTTTAATTATCAACTTCACGTCTGCTTAACGACGTTCTACACCTTCGGCAAAGAATTAAGGATTTGCATGAAATTTTAGTATGTTATAGTTTACTTCAAAAAACTAAGACTTGATTTTTTAAAAATTGTTTTACCGTGCCGTTTAATTACTATTAAGGGTCAAAGTTAAGTTTTAACATGGGCTCTTATGGGAATTCTTAAAAAGTTAATAACTGTTGACCCAAATTTACGATTTTTAATTATTTGCGCTTAAATTAAAGGTTTTTTTTTGTAAGGAATAACATTAAAAAATGAGGATTGTTTACCGTACCATTTATTTTTAATTTATTTATTATAATTAATTACGTAGTTTATTCCGTAATTTCCGTAATTTATTATAATTTATTTTTATAAAGTATTCAATACTGAAACATATGATTTGAGTATTCTGCTATAAATGCATTGTTACCAACTTTCGCTTGCATATAAGTTCCCCCCTTTTCCTCTGAGAGGCATTCCCCGCAACGAAGGTGTAGAACGTCGTTAAATGCATATTTAAATTAAAGATTAAATCGTGGGTAGAATTTTACTACACGTAATTTGCCGTGCTAAAATTGCCTAAAGACAGAAAAAGTAGGGAGAGCCGTAAAATATTTGCGCCTGCGCTCTTAAACCCGGAAAAGTTCTAGCACAAATTTCAAACGTCGTTTTCGCGATACTTTGCTTTCTTGACTTAAGACACTATTTGAGCGGAGGTGCGATATGTCACTCCACAATTTTCATATTTTGAATAATTTGGCATCAAAACTAGTCCTAATATCTCCCTGTACATAAAAGAGCCAATCAACATAATTCACGAACGTTTCTTGAAACACCCTGTAGACGCAACTAATAAATTGACTCGTTAGTGGTCTGATTATCTTTCTTTGGAAGTGAGTGACGAGTCGATTATTACTAAAGGAATGTAGGTAATTCAAAAACCACAAAACCACAAAAAAGATGCTTTAATCGCCAGCTTCGATAAAAAGGAAATAATTAAAATATTTATTGAAATAAAGTGTGACGGTAAGTTCCGATTGACTTCTCCTTTGTGTTAATAGAAACGCACCTGTCAACTACCAGGTAATTTCCTTAGACGAAATTTTATTAATGGATTTGCGGGTAGGTTTGGCATACTATACAAACATACTGTTTAGCGGTTTTGTCTTGTGGACATCATTATAATTAATATTAGTACGTGTCAACAAAATATATAAATGTACAACAAAAGAATATAGATGAAGACATAGGCGTAGCTAGTGGGTTGGGTGTAATATGAACTGGTTTCCGCGCGCTGATAAAGACAGGATCCCATAGATTAGTCGAGGAAATGAAGCATTTTGGCTCGCAATTTTTTCGTCCAGCATGGATTTACTTGAAATTTTCACAGAAGGTAGGGAATAGTCCAAGGATCATTTTCTATATCATGCTGCTGTACGCTAAAACCTTGGGGGTAGTTGCAACCCCATCTCGGGGGTGGGAATTTTTTATTACATTTTAACCATGTAGATCGATGTAAAAAGTATCGAATTATCCGTGGTTGAAAGTAACAGTTTTTCGACGGAAAATCGACTTTTTTAGAGGGTATTTTTAGAGTAACTCGAAAAATATGCATTTAATTAAAAAAACTGTAGATATCAAAATTGTATCTTTTAGTACCTAACACAAACGAAATTGTTTTTCTATAATATTTTTACGACCAAGACAAACCGAGATACGGCATGTTAAAGATTAGCATTTTTCGTCAAATGCATAATTTGAAATAATCAAAGCCAAATACCGGGAAAACTTTGCACTTTTCCAGGAAAACTTACATGACGTTTTTTCAAGCATACAATAAGATATTTCAAAAAAATAATAAAAAGTTTCTAGCCTAAAAATTGAGCAGCTTATGATAAAAAAAAAGTCGGTACCTATTTTTCTCCACGAAAAAAAAACAGTGAAAACATCCCCCTAACTACCCTTGTAACTTAAAATTAATCTTCGCCTTTCTGCAATTCCTTTTATATTTATATTATCAATACACCCAAGAAGTTTGACCTATTTAAAAGGCCTAATTTTAGAAAAATTGGAGTTTAAAGAAAAAGTGATATTTTGCAATTTTGCATTTTTTATCATTTTCTTCAAAATATCTCCGAAAATAGTGAAGATACGAAAAAAATGACAGACCACTAAATTGTAGCTTTTTTAATAGCTTAAATTTTCTTATGCATAGATTTTCATTACAGTGAACAGTTAGCGAGATATAGCTGTTTAAAACATCTAGTTACGAGCAAACATCCCCTTATTCGAGCCTCAATTAAAAAATAAGCGATCTTACGGAATTTAATTTACACCGTCTTATTACTCTTCTAAAGTCCTACAAAACTATTATTAAAAAAACTTTTTATCGCCAAAAATGAAGGAGCTAGGTTTATAAAACTAATTTTTTTTTTTCGAAAAATTCGAATAGTCCCCTTAAGTCAAGCGTCCACAGACCCGCATCGTACGCATCGTACGCAACGGATTTTAGTTTGACAATCGATAATGCGATCCGTACGATGCGGATCAGTGGACGCGGTTACATAAGTTTCTGTACAAGGCAAACTAAAATCCGTTGCGTACGATGCGTCCGATGCGTACGATGCGGGTCTGTGGACGCTTGCCTTTATAGAACATTTTCAATGTACCTATATATTACCACCTAGCCGGTTCGTAAACTGGATGACTAAAAAACTATTTGTATGTGTATTTTTATATATTTGTAAATTCGTATTTTTGTGTAAATTAATGTTTTTGTAATTCTTTTATTCTACTTTTTTTCTGTATAGATCTATTAAATTGTTGATTTATAAAAATTGCAATGTTATTAAGGTGGATTTTAAGGGTTGAAATATTATGATTTTATATCCTAAAGCATAAAACAATCATTATTTAACCAGTCAAAACCAAATTTTTTTTTAATTAATTTTTGACAATAAGGATAGTTTACACCCCTAAAAATAATCAACGCCCTTGAGCTTGATATAGAATATGAAGTAAAGGGTAAGATGATCCTAACCCCAAATTTTTATGTAAATTGATGAAGCCGAAATTATTCTTTTAGGATAAGTAAACTTTTGATATATAGCTCCAACAAGGGTGGTTTTAAAGGTTGAAATATTGTGATATTATATCTTAAAGCACAAAACAATCATTATGTAACTAATAAGAAGCAAATGTTGACAATATTGAAGTTTAAAATGTTATTTTATAATTTTTTACAATTAGGGGTGGTTTTCACCACTAAAAAACCAAAAGCGTAAAACGGCTCAATATAGAAAATGAACTAGAGGATGAAATGAGCCTAATCCCAAATCCTTGTACAAATCGATGCTGGACGAAAAAATTGCGAGGTTTTGCCACTTTTCCAGCTTCATTTCCTCGAAGGGCGCAATGAAATTGGTCCGGCTTGCAATGAAATTCGTTCGGTTGAGTTAAACCTTCGGATCAGGTAAATAATTCTTCGTTTTATGATCATGAAATTCGTCCGCCTATTCTTAACACATTGTAATGAAATTCGTCCGAAATAATATAAAACAGTACAAATTAGGACAAATTTCATGAAATAAGTAGTACACACACATATTATAAAAAATATGAACATTTTATTGTACACACATAATATATTATAAACATAGAAGTACATAAACTATATACATATTCTACACTTTATATCTACGAGTAGATATATGTTAATGTTGTAACATTAAGCAGAGTAAGGAGTAAACACAATACAAGTGGTATGTAGATTCCATTTTCCAAACCATGAATAGTGTAAAACTGGTAAAAGGGTTAGCAGCAGTAGGAAAATATTCCATCCAAGTATATGTTATTTAGGGCCAGTTGTTCGAACGCTAATCAACAATGATCACTATCAAATAGGTATTTAATTACTGTCACAACTGTCAATGTCAACTTTGGTTGGGTTGCTGAAAACATAATTGATTATAATTATGAGATTAGTTAATCAATTAACATAACAATTATTAACATAATTGATTAACAAATTTTATAATTGTAATCAATAATTATGTTTTCAGCAACTACATCAAAGTTGACATTGACAGTTGTGACAGTAATTCAATATTTGATAATGATCATTTTTGATTAGCGTTCGAACAACCGGCCCTTAATTTATTTAAAAATTCGACATTGGTTTTACAAGAAAATACAACGATTTTCAATGACAATTCGTTGACCATACCCAATTTTCAACAATGAGATTTTATGGTATTCCACATACATATCCTCAAAATATCCTGGACGACTCACACCACCAACGTATAGGTATTGCGCCGAATGGGAAAACAAACAGAAATCTCTTTCAAAATTAAGAAACGGAAGCTTGAATACCTCATGGCTCTTCTTAAAGAAGAAGACACTCATGGCTTCAAAACTTACGTCAATAAAAATCCATGAGGAAAATAAAACTCCTGTAACTGGCTGTATACCATAAATCACAAAAAATACAAAATCCTTTGTAAAAAGTATATTTAAAAGACCCCAATAAGGGTTACATCACATTACCTCAGTGAGTTGACACTCAATTTTCAATATGTGAGGTTCATTCCTTGCATATCACATCCACGGGGGTTAGAGTCCTGTGTTGCCCTGGGTTATATCCAGGAATATTTGCAACATCCATCTGTTTTAATAAAAAATGTAGTATAATTTAAGATCTTGAAACTTGTAAAGGGTTCTTACCCATAACTTTTTGGTGGCTCACGCATGCATGCTATTGGCTTAACACTGATGATGGATTACCTATTAATCCGAAAACGTTTTATTTTGTGATGTAACCCTTATTGGGGTCTTTTAAATATACCTTTTACAAAGGATCTTGTATTTTTTTTTATTTTTTTACGTCAATGGTTTGGACTAACATCGATCGAGTTATGCAGAAACGCTGCAAACAAAATTAAAATTGCTATGATGATAGCCAACGTCTGCAACGGGCAAGGCACATGAAGAAGAAGAAGTGTCTTCAAGGTATTGTTGAGTTTCTGCTATATTCTTTGGCAAAAGTGGTTGCTGTTTTTTTCTGGTGTTGTAAAATGTTGGTTGTTGGTGTTAAATGTTCTCTCTCGTAGCTATAATTTTTCTAGGACGATCTCAAATTTCATCGCAAGCTTTTCTTTGGCAGGCTGAATTTAAAATCTAAGCCCAGCCGCACACCAAAGAAACATGAAACGTAAATTACGTTTCATGGAAATAAAACAGTGCTAAACAAATAAACGTCCGCCCATTTATGAAACTCTCCGAAAATAAAAATGTGTCATGAGCATGAATCACACTCGTTTCATTGGTAGGCGGACTTTGAGATTTGTTTAGCAGTGTTTTAGGTTCATGTTTCATGTTTTTCGTTTCATGTTTCATGTTTTTCGTTTCATGTTTCTTTGGTGTGCGGCTGGGCTTAGAAAACACTTTGCTACTAATTTGTCCTTTAGTCCTTTATGATATCCCAGGCAGAGCCTCGAGAGAGAGAGAGAGAGAGAGAGAGAGATTCGAAAATAAAATTTTCGAAATTCTTTCGGCGATATTGGATCCGCCATTTTGTTTTAATAAAAAGTAATGTTAGATTTGTAATCAACGACCTTAAATTAGCAAATTTGACAAAAAAATTTGAGTTTTGATTGATACTTTAAATTTCTTTCCGCCATGTTGGATCCGCCATTTTGTTTTTCAGAAAAAATAATGTCAGATTCGTAATCAGCGATGCCAAAAACCCCTAAGAACGAAAGTAATTCCGAAATGTATAAACAATATACGCTTTTAAAGGTTCATGACCACGTTTTCGGCATTTGGAACCACTGTGCGTCGTCACTAGCGTTACCAGGTGTCCCGATTTGCGCGGGACGTCCAGATTTTCAGGGGTCTGGGGACGCGTACCGATTTGTACCTGATCGGGACACTAAATGTCCTGATTAGCACCCACGAAAACCAATTTCAGGTGGACTTGCTGTGAATTTTATAACTACGTTATAAAAACAAGGCACTCCTAAAAGCGGCAAAATCGAATGAAATAGTACATTATATACCGCGGGACTGAAGTAGTACATTTAATCCTGAAGGTAAAGTTTATGGCCCGACCGCAGGGAGGGCCATAATTTACCTGAAGGATTAAATGTACTTCAGTCGCAAGGTATATACGATACTTTTCGTACTTCCGGTATGATTTTATTAATTATTTCAATAATTTCAATCAGTTTTTTCTCTCTTCAACTCATTTAATAAACTGTCTTTAAAATAAGTTACCATAGTAACATTGCGTTGTGACAGTTATAATTTAGAAACATTGTCATTACTAGTGTCATTGTAAAGAAACATTGTTATTGATAATTATTGGTATCATGAGTGAAGAAGGTGTATCTGATATTGATAAAAGAGCAGCCGAAGTAGGTGAAGAATTGTTACCACCGAAATCTAGAAAACTATACGAGCAGCAGTACGATGCTTTTAAAAAGTGGTGCCGCTTAAAAAATGTGAGACAACCTACTGAAAATGCGCTGTTAGTCTACTTCGATGATAAATCAAAAGCGGTTTGTGCCTCAACTCTCTGGGCACATTACTCAATGCTGAAATCGGTTATTAACATTAGAGAAGATATTGATATAAGTAAATTTCCAAAATTATTAGCTTTTTTGAAGAGAAGAAATGAGGGATTTAAGCCAAAGAAGTCAAGAATTCTCACGTCTGAGCAGGTAGATCAGTTCTTACGGGAGGCTCCGGATGATAAATATTTAATGCTTAAGGTAAATTTGGAAATTTGTTTATATTCAGAAATTTTAAGAAATCAATTTTTTTGTAGGTTGCACTTATTTTGGGCGTTGCGGGAGCTTGTCGTGGAAAAGAGTTGGTTGATTTAGAAATCGACGATGTGAGAGATTTGGGCGATTCCTTCCTAATTGCGATTAGAAACACCAAAAATAAAATTGACCGAAATTTTGTGATCAAAAATTCAGAAAACAGTGCCATCAGTTTTGTGGCGATATTTCGGAAATATGTGGCATTGCGAAAGACAGGGACAACTCATTCAAAATTTTTTGTTCAATACATCAACAAAGAATGTACTACGCGAGTAGTAGGAAAAAACATGTTTGGTACAATTCCACGGCAAATAGCAGCTTTCTTGAAATTAGAAAATGCGACGTCTTATACGGGACATTGTTTTAGACGCACATCTGCGTCTTTGTTAGCTGATTCGGGAGCAACAATAGACGTGCTGAAGAGACATGGAGGATGGAAATCCTCCAACGTGGCCGAGGGATATATTGAATCGTCTATTAAAAATAAACAAAAAATTTCAGATAAAATATTTGGTCAAGTCGCCGATTCGTCCACTATAGTTATGCCACAGTCCTCATTCTCGCTTCCTGTTTCCGCAGGATCTTCGAAACAAACACCAGTTCAATATGAAAAGGACCTATCTGTTACTCGTCAGTTACCTGCTGCATTAACCCAGGAAAGACTGGTCAATATGACGAACTGTCACAATATTAATTTGAATATTAACGTTAATTACCATTCTAATTAATTATATTTTTCAATAAAATATCCCTTAAATTCGTTTGTTTGTGATTTAATCGTTCCGGGAGTTTCGTCAATATTTAATCCCGGAGGGATTAAATGTGACACTTTAGTACCTGTCACAAGGGAGTGAAGTTGTCACTTTAGGCCCGGAAGTACGAAAAATATAATTTTAATAAAAAATAAATAATTTACTTAATACACGATTTTTTTTTGTAATTTCGTCTGATTATTATTATTATTTAGGATTAAAATACAGATTATAGAATCACCTTGTAGTCCAAGAAATGAACGGAAATACGGCGATACCGTGTAATTTTTAGGATCAACTCCGAATTGCATGAAAATTTGGACTGCTTTTGCCGTTGGTTGCTTTTACTCAGGCGATGACAGTCACCCCTAGTTGGGGCGTGAAAGACCGCGCGTTTAAAATAAGTTCGGAGATAGATAAATTGACTAATTCTAAGCAATTTTAGTTCTATAGAATTTTAACTTAGTTAATACTTTTCGAGTTATTTACGATTGAAAATGTTTATTTTTCGACAAAAAAATCACGTTTTCACGGGATTTTCTCAAATATGTCAAAAAGTATTTGATCGAGAAAAATATTCTTAGCAAAAATGTAGCATAATATAAAAAAATGAAAAAAATTGTGAACTCGTAAAGTCTATAGACCCAGCAAAAGCAAAGTTGTAGCTCATGAAAAATACGTTCTTATTCGTCAAATTCCAAATCAAATATTTCAACGTGAAATAACCAGGAAATGAAGAAAAGGGAAAAACCAATTAAAACTTTTTTAATAAAGCTTTATTTTATATTTTAAAAAAGTTTCTAGCATCAAAACTAAGCGAGTTATGCCCAAAATGAAGTTGACTCCTTTTTTGGTAGGAAAATCGTGAAAATCTCCGCCTACTTAGCACCCCAAATGAAATTAATCGTTACCGCTTTACAAACAATTTACTTTACTTATGTTTGTTTTACATGACTGAAAGGGCCTGAACGAGTCACTAATCACGAGTGTATACAAAATATGAAAAACCATATTTTAACCAATTTTTGTCTTATAGAAAAGCAAAATGAATCTATTATATTTATAAAATCAAAACCTACCTACTTTTTACTCCTTGAGATTTTTAGTATCCCTAATACTTGTTAAGTTATTTTGAAAAAAGGGCATTTTCCAATATTTTAGGAAAATATTTTTTACTATAAAACCAATTTTTTTTTTCAAAACTAAGCACTTCCAACATGTAAACCTTACAGATCGTATAAACAATACACATATAAAGTAAATGGTAAAGCGGTAATGATTAATTTTATTTACGGTGCTAAATAGGGGGAGATTTTCACAATTTTTTTTACCAAAAAAGGGTCCAACTTTATTTTGAGGGTAACTCGCTTAGTTTTAATGCTCGAGACTTTTATATAAAACAAAATTAAAGATTTTTTAAACACTTTAAAAAATTTTAATAGGTCTTACCCGAAAATTGCTTAATTTTTTGGTTACCTCAAGTTGAAAAATTCGATTTGGAATTTGACGAATAAGAACGTATTTTTGATGAGCTACAACTTTGCTTTTACTGGTTTCATATACTTTCTGAACGTAGGTACATTTTTTTTTTTTTGCTTTTTTAAAAGATTTTTGCTAAGAATATTTTTTTCGATAAAAATACTCGAAAAGTATTGACTTAGTTTAAAAATTATATCGAACAAAAGTTTTTTAGAGCTAGTCAGTTGATCCATTTTGGGACTTACTTTAAACGCGCGTTTTTCTACCCCCGAGAAGGGGTAACTGTAACTGTCACCTCCCAAGTAAAAGCAACCAACGGTACAAGTTCAACTTTGAAGTAGACAGTAAGTAGAACCGAAAACCAGATTTTCATGCAATTCGGAGTTGACTATGAAAAAATTAAACTCCAAAACGGTCATTTACTGGGCTATTGTTGTTTATTTGTCCCGATCTACAACCCTAAATTCCGATTTGTTTTTGCTTATGTACCGATTAAAAACAAATCGGACCTGGCAACACTAGTCGTCACCGTTATTTTAGCCTGTTTTGTGCTATAGTTTTTTGTTTTTACATTTTTCTCTTTTATTGTTGTTCTTGGCTGTTATTCCATGTTCATATTTCTTCATTTATGATTAGTTTTTGACATCCTATTTTGACATTTTTTCCATTATGCCTCTCTGTCATAACCTTGCCTTTAATTTCTTTCTGGATATTTCTTTCTTGACTTCTCCTTTGCGTTAATAGAAACGCACCTGTCTACGACCAGGTAATTTCCTTAGACGAAATTTTATTAATGGATTTGCGGGCAGGTTTGGCATATTATATAAACAAACTGTTTAGCGGTTTTGTCTTGTGAACACCAATATAATTAATATTAGTACATATTTGTCAACAAAATATATGTACGAGAATAAAAACAATGATAAAGACAGATATTAGACAGTATTATAAACATAGGCGTAGCTAGTGGGTCGGGTGCATATGAACTGGCTCCAGCTCGCAGGTAATTAACCCTTACGGCTACTTGTACAGCCGGTTCCTAAAAAAACTGATACGACTCTTAGTAAGATTTGATCATGTTGAGCAGTGTATTTGATTGATCTGACATTATATTGATTATGACAGACAAATAATAAAATAAACAAACAACAAACAACTGATTCATGAAAAAACTAATAAGTATTTTAGAAAAATTTAAACGCAGGATGAAAGATTACATTATTACCGAGGGCGGAAAGCCCCTTAGAATAAACAAGTAGTTTCTATTGAATGAAATATTTGAAATTAAATATCACACTTTTTTTTATTTTCAGCCCTGTAACTTATTAAAATAAATATTATAGAAGTTTTCAGGGACTTTCAGCCCTCGGTAATAATGTAGTCTTTCATTCTGAGTTTAAATTTTTCAAAAATATTTATTAGTTTTCTCAGAATTCGAAAAAAAAATGAATACGATTAAAATACATTGAGAATTTTGACATGCGTCACAATTTTGCATTAACTCAATGTAAAATTTTAAACTGTTGAATTCCAGCTTCCCTAATTATTTGACATCAAAAGACATTAGAAACTATTTGTAGATGATTGAAATCTGTATTGAAAACAACTGTTAAAATTGTTCTACGTAATTAAACATATTCCAAAATTTTGTAAAAATGTAATACATTTCAGTTTTCAGCCCAAACTTAGGCCACACACAATGCGATAATGTTCACATTTTTGAACTGTCAATATTTTTATTTTATCATCTATTGTTTAAAAACAATACAGTTGATAAGATACCCTCAGTTGCGGAGAAAGTATTAATAATAAAGATTAATAATAAAGTCTAATAACCGTGGAACAGAATAAGCTATCTGACAAATTTTAAGATTTGGCAGTGACATTGACAGTATGTAAATATTAAGTATTTATCCTTCAAAATACACTGCTCAATTTTCTACAAAATACGCGTCAAGAGTCGTATCAGTTTTTTTTGGAACCAGGTGTACATATTTAAAAAAGCAGAAGTGGACACTTGTTTGTATTGTGGAGCTTCGGACACTATGTCACATACCCTTTTGGAGTATGTCAGATGGGCAAGAGAAAATAATAAGCTGGACAGCTACAGGGAGTGTTGAAGTGGGTGAGGGAGATGACAGAGAAGATGGTGAGGAATGAGCTTAGGTGGAACAAAATCTACAACTATGTGAGAAAGGTTTTGTCGATAAAAGAGAACGAAGACCGTGAGCTAGATGCAGTTCTAGCAGGTATCAAGGAGGCAAGACTGGGCCCGCAGAGTTAGGAAGAAGGAGAGATTGACAACATAGGGGTAAAGACAAGCACGAATAAGAGAATGGAAGAGGTGGAAATGGCAGTAGGCATAAGAGAGCGTCAAGGCAAGTGGAAGCAGATGAGTGTCGACTGAGGTCCAGACGAACGATGACAAAGAGCACACGGGACAACGTATCGCGGCTCTGGCTTCCGCTTGGAGGTAGGGCCGCGATGAGAGTGAAATAACGACGGTCGAGAGATATGTATGTACGTGTATGAGGAATCATCATCATCATGGAACCTCTTCTGTCCACTGCTGGACATAGGTCTCTCCCATTCTTCGCCACTCTTCACGGTTCTGTGCTTCTTGTTGCGATTTCTTGGATATTCGGTTAATGTCGTCTATCCAGCATGTTGGTGGTCGTCCTCTGCTGCGTTTGTCTTCTCTTGGGCGCGTCAATTAGTTTTCTGGTCCATCTTGAGTCTTTCAGTCGCGATATGTGACCTGCCCAATTCCATTTCAGCTTGGCTATACGTTCAGCGACATCAGTGATACCTGCTCTATTCCTTAAGTCTTGGTTCCTTATTTTGTCTTTTTTTGTCACGCCGAGAATCGATCTTTCCATACGCCTTTGTGCCACTCGCATTTTTAATGCTGTTGATTTTGTGAGCGTGAGAGTTTCTGCTCCGTATGGCATAATAGAAAGAACGCATTGGTCAAATGTCTTCCGTTTCATAGCTGTCGGGATGTTGCTCTTAACGATGTCTCTTAGTGAACCATACGCCGCCCAAACAAGTGTTATTCGTCGTTGAAATTCGCAAGTCTTATTGTCCTTGCCTATTCTGATTTCATGACCGAGATATATGTACTTTTCTGTCAATTCTACCACTTGATTTTGGATGGCTATGTGTTCGCTGGGAACTAAATTTGTCATAAATTTGGTCTTGCTGATGTTCATTTTTAGACCTATTGTTGAAGATACGTTTTCTAATTCTAGTAGCATTTGTTGTGCTTCACCCAGATCTTCGGTAATAAGTACTATATCGTCGGCAAAACGCAGATGATTGAGCATTTCTCCATCTATTTTTATTCCTCTATTTTCCCACTTTAGCATTTTAAAGGCGTATTCGAGGACCGCTATAAATAATTTAGGTGAGAGAGTGTCGCCCTGTCTCACACCCCGCTTGATATGAATTTCTCTGGTAGTATCATGTAGTTTTACACGCATTGTGGCGTTTTGATATAATGTCTGCACTAACTTTGTAAACCGGTAATCTATTCTACTATTGTTTAGAGCAGTTATAATGCTGTCTAATTCCACATGTCGAAGGCTTTGTGAAAGTCTACGAAGATAAGTACCAGTGGTCTGTTATATTCTATCAACTTTTCTATTAAGGTTTTTAGGTGATCGTTTGTTCCGAATTTTGAGCGGAATCCAGCTTGTTCTCGGGGTAGGTAGAAATCTAACTTTTTTTCTAGTCTTGTAATTATTCGGGTAAACATTTTATAGATGTGGTTCAATAAGCTGATTGGTCTATAGTTTTCCAGGTGCGCCTTGTAGCCTATTTAATCGTAAAGTATGAGGGATAGCCAAGGAGAAATCTATTAGTTAACACATTGAACGCCACGCGAGTTGTATTTAACTCGCGCCTTGTTTGGCCCAGGCGCTAAGTGAGTTAAATATAATTCACATTAACATTGAGATTCAGCACGTGGAGCCTGACGGCACAAACAAAAAATTTTAGTGTAGCGGTTAATGTGTTAAGCAGAGAGGGACATGGTGGTCGGATGCGGTGCCGCCCAAAATCCCGACATCCAAAATCCCGACAGCCAAAATCCCGACGGCCAAAACACCGACATGCCAGAATCCCGACACGCCAGAATCCCGACAGTCCAAAATCCCGACATGTAAATTATTATGTATTTTAAAAGAAAAAATTATTTATACACTTCATTTTATAATATAAAAGCCATACTTACTGAAAGGGAAGGTTGTAAGTGACTTTACGAAAGTAAACTTGAATTCAGGATTTGATTATACATAGATTATTGGACTATATATTGGCAAGAAACAAATAATTTAATTCATATACCCATGTTAGAAATTTTATTTAGAAAATTAGTTCATATTAAATGGTAAATACTTTTGTTTAGTAACAAAAAATAAAAAACAGATGGCCATAAACAAAAAAACAAGAAATACATGTAATTATGTGTTAAAAAGAAACTTATCAAACCTGTCGGGATTCTGGCCTGTCGGTATTTTGGCCTGTAGGGATTCTGGCGTGTCGGGATTTTGGCCGTCGGGATTGTGGCTGTCGGGATTTTGGCTGTCGGGATTTTGGGGTAGACCCGGTCGGATGAGCGCGAGAGACGGAAGCTGATTTGTGACAGCGAGCGACTGAGAATCGGGCAAAAGAAGGACATCGGGAAGAAGTGGTGCTCTAACGAACGATTCCGCCCCGATACCCTAGCACGAGAGGGACCACAACTGAATTACGGAGGGTAGGGACGTACAACTTAGAGCCAAGCTGGACGACCTGAGTCTTAAGAGGTATTTCCTTTTAGTTTAGAAATCCAGCATTGCCGAAAAAGTTTACCTCCGGTCTCCGGTGTCTGCTGGCAAATTCCCCACCTAGTGATGAAAAAAGCCCTTACGGATAAAGGGTTTTGCGCAAATTGGCTATCGATGAAACTATTTGAAATTTAGATAGACATGCCATGGATTTTATTGGGGTGGCTATTTAGAATCGGGTAGCTGGATTTTTTCATCATTCCTTAAATTGGTATACCCTTTATGTATTCGTATCTATCCATCGTACTGGAAATCTTCCTCTGGGTCTCTTGCCCGCTACGTTGCTTTCAAAAATCATTTTCAGTTATATGTCCAAAATATCTCAGTATATTTTGGTTGATAGTTGTGGTGAGTCTAGTCTTTCTTTTAGTAAGTACTGAAAATGATGGATAGGTGTACATTTCTGTCTAATTAGGGATGTCGTATAAAAAAAAGATATTTAGCCGGTTTCGTATACCTCTTTAATACAACAAAATCCTGTATTTATCGGTAATTGATGTGTAAAGATTCATAGATGTTTTGTATGTTTACCGTTATTATGTCGCTATAGGTATGTGTTACTTGGGTAAGAAACCATCTTCATTTTCACAATAAACATAGATAACACATAAAAGATATAGAGTTGTCAAGTTTTCTGGTTAAATGTGAATAAAAAAACATTCGATGGTTTCATCGATACAGTGAGTTAACAAACTTGCTACCCCGTTTTTAGTTTCATACGCCTCTGTAATTTTCTTAATGTCTTATTTTTTCTTATTGTCATATATTATGAAAATTTAATTATCCTTGCCTTACAAAAATTGATTTGCCAAGGTTCGAAGCTAATTAAGTTTTACAGAAATTTGTAACAACCTCCTTGTAAGATCTTATTTCTAGATAATGCCCTAATCTGCCTGTTTAAGTAGTCCTTACACAGTTATAAAAAAAACGAAGAAAATTTTCAGCAGTTACCGGTTCATTCAACTTCGTTATCTGGAAATCTAGGTATCCCTTAACTGGCAACAAGATTTTACATACCAACCTTTTTAGGCAATGACATATTGCATTGTTCGCAGATACACACATGCACAACATAGCTAACTTTCCCGTATGTAACACCACATTTCAATACACAGTAACCGGTTAGCAGGAGATAAATTAAGGATGAAAGTTTCTTTACACTGTATATCAATCAACAGTTATATTTCAAAATGTTTAATTGAAGTTTATCTATCCATATTTAGGTTTTTGAAGCGTACAGGCTTGTTCGGTAGGGATCTATGGAGTGGGTAACACCGAGCCGCAAGCCCCTTGCAAGGATTGGTAAACTACAGGAAATTGCACAGGAAATGAAAAAAAGATACAATAAATGCCGCTTCCAGCAGCTCATTATCTAGGGGAAAATGAATGGAAGAAGTGGTCTGGGTAAAAAAAGTATACCCAACTATTTGGAGAAGCCGCTAACAAGATGCGAATTGTCATGTTAATAGCCAATGTTCTCAATGGATTAGGCACGAGGAGAAGAATGTTCCTGTAAATGATTGCAAACATTGATATTACTGCTCTTTGCTCTTCACATTAGGCAATGTCGGCCAATTTCGTCTTCAAATTTTCCAGTGTTTCTTGAAATGGAAAATAGGAAGTTGATCAACTTCTTTCTCTACTTTTGTTAACAAGTTATTGGTGGCAAAGGCTAAATACTATTTACTAATCTATACCTTTGATTGTCATTTATATAGTCCCATAGCTCTTAATCCTAGGCCGAATAACATACAAGATAGGAATTAGGCTGGTGAGTCTTTCTTAGTTTTATGTTCAAACAATTGTATTTAAAATGTGTGCCTGTTTGTCCGATGTAAATTTTCGTAAATCTTTCAATTAATTGTTTTCATTCTTTTTCATGAACAGTTATTATTGCTTCATTATCTTTAAACTATTGTTTGGATGGAGAGCCGGTGTACATTTCTGTCTAATTAAGGATGTGGAATAAAAAAGCTAATACGATTTTTCCCGCACATTTGATACAACAAAATCTTGCATCTTCTGCTAATTGATGTGTAAAGATTGTATGTTTACTGTACCTGTTACTATGTTGCTATACCGGGTGGTGAATCGGAAAACGGGCCATAGGAAACTCAATGTAAAATTTTAAACTGTTGAATTCCTGCTTCCCTAATTATGCTACATCAAAAGTCGTGAGAAGTTATTTGTAGAGGATTGAAATGTGTATTAAAAACAGAAGTTACAATTGTTCTACGATTTAAACACATTCCAAAATTTTGAAAAATATAATGTATTTACCGCAGTAGGTATGTGTGGGCATGTTAAGCCACACGTTACTATTTAACTGACAGTTAGCACACTATTGACTGAAGAAAATATCTTTATTATTCATACTTTCTCCTTAACTGAGGATATCTGATCAACTTTATTGTGTTTTAAACAATAAATGATAAAATAAATAAAGAAATTGACAGTTCAAATTGTTAATATAATAAATTCATTGTCACCGAATGCAATCTTATACACATTATTGCACTGTGTGTGGCGTAACTTTGGCGTATTTCTCTGAAAATTGTATTATATTTTTACAAAATTTTGAATAATTATTGTTCATAGAACAATATTAACAGTTGTTTTCAATACAGATTTCAATTCTCTACAAATAGTTTCTTATGACTTTTGATGTCAAATAATTAGGGAAGCAGGAATTCAACAGTTTAGAATTTTACATTGAGTTTCCTATGGCCCGTGTTCCAATTCACCACCCGGTATGTGTTACTCGTGTAAAAAACATCTTCATTTTCAAAATAAACTTGGTTAAAACATAAAAGATATCAAACTGTCAAAATTTCTGGTAAAATGTGAATAAAAAAACATTCCACGGTTTCATTGATACAGTGAATTAACAAACTTACTACCTCGTTTTTAGTTTCATACGCCTCTGTAATTTTCTTAATGTCTAGTCTTATTTTTTCTTGTTGTCATTATGAAAATTCTATTATCCTTGCCTTACAAAAATTGATTTGCCAAGGTTCGAAACTAATTAAGTTTTATAGAAATTTGTAACAACCTCCTTGTAGGATCTTATTTCGAGATAATGCCCTAATCTGCCTGTTCAAGTAGTCCTTACACAGTTATAAAAAACGAAGAAAATTTTCAGCAGTTAACGGTTGATTCAACTTCGTTATCTGGAAATCTAGGTATCCCTTAACTGGCAACAAGATTTTACATACCAACCATTTTGTGTAATATCATATTGCATTGTTCGCAGATACACACATGCACAACATAGGTAACTTTTCCGTATGTAACACCAAATTTCAATATACAGTAACCGGTTAGCAAGAGATAAATAAATTAAGGATGAAAGTTTCTTTCTTTGCAAAGTTACATTCTATCAATCTCGTTTTTCTTTTTGTAGTGCCTTTTAAAAACTCCCTCTCATCGAGAATAACAAAAGAGAATTAAATAAGTAAATGGAGAAATACAGGAAATTTCTGAAAGACAAAAATATTGATGATATGATAATAGGGTTAATGAAACTTCAAATGATAAAAATTTCATCCTCAGAGACGAGGAGAACCCTGAAGGAATTGATTTTCTTTTTAATTGAAATAGGTACGACCAGAATGTTTGGTGGAAAAGTGGTAGAGGGAGAATGGAGAAGATGAACTAATGTAGAAGTGTACCAATTTTACGCTAACCCTCTAATAACAAAAGTGGTGACACTAGAATACTAGGGTCATAGTATGAGACGCAATAGACTATATACTATAGACCATTCCAGAGTGACGTCATTTGACAACGACTGAGGGGCAAACATCATTTGTAAAAAAAGTATATTTAGTGCAGAAAATAATTGTTTAATGTATGAATATCATTAAAATGCCAGCGTTTTTTCAGTTACAAAGTGTTACAGTAGAGGTGAACGAGATAAAGTGAGTTTTTTAGAATACCAACCGCATTTAAAGATCAAGATATTTTAAATGCACTGTCAAAGTAACGACGAGAGTTATGGGTTAAGAATACTGATTTTCTGATTATACCGGGTTTTTACATCTCCTGTGAGGGTGTTATAATATCTAGTATTTGACATTTTTGCAGTTAAAACCACATATTTTTAATAATAAAACGAGAAAAAGCAAAAAGAACACTAAAAACACAATGTTTGGCCCTCAGCGACGCTGTCAAAGTCACGTGACCTGGAATGGTCTATAAATGCCACTTCCAGCAGCTCATTCTCCAGGGAAAAGTGAATGGAAGAAGAAGGTCCCGGTAAAAGAAGGAACTCTTATATGAAAAACCTAACATACATTCAACTTTTTATACAAGTCGCTAAGATGCGAATTGTCATAAGGCACGAGAAGAAGAATGTTCTTCATTATTGTAAACCTTGATGTTACTGGTCTTGTCATTCGGCAATGTCGGCCAATTTCGTCTTCAAATTCTCCAGTTTTTATTGGAATGGAAAATAGGAAGTTGGTCAACTTCTTCCTCTACTTTTGTTAGCAAGTTATTATCGGCATACACTAAATAGGTAGATACTATTTTACTAAAATAAAAACTAAATAGGTTATATTTTTGACTGTCATTTATATAGTTCCATAGCTTTTAATTCTATGTCCTAGGGTCCTAGGGTGAATAATATACAAGGTAGGAATTAGCCTGGTGAGTCTTTCTTAGTTTTATGTTCAAAGAAGTGTATTTAAAATGTGTGCCTGTTTTTCCGACGCAGTGGCGGATCCAATTTATATAGAAAGGTTATACCAATTTATATCATCATCATCATCATCCAGCCCTTTGCGTCCACTGCTGGACATAGGCTTCCCTCATTTTTGTCCATTGTGCTCTATTTTGAGCACTTTGCTTCCAATTTCTAGACATTTTCTAGAGATCGTCAGTCCAACGAGTAGGTGGTCTTCCTCTACTTCTTTTGTCTAATCTCGACCTCCACTCAAGTAATCTCTTCGTCCATCTCCCATCACTGATTCGGGCGATGTGTCCGGCCCAGTTCCATTTCAGGGTGGCAATTCGGGAAATTGCATCGGTAACTCCTGTTCTTTGTCTTAAGTCTTAATTTCTAACTCGGTCACGAAGCGATATACTCAGCATTGACCTTTCCATTTTCCTCTGGGCTATTTGCAGCATTTTAGAAGTTGTAGCTGACAGTGTCAAAGTTTCGGCACCATAAGTCATCACAGGCAGCACACGTCGGTCAAATGTTTTACGTTTTAAAGAAATTGGTATATCGCTTTTAAAGATGTCTTTGAGGTTTTCATAGGCTGCCCATGCTAGGTTTATTCTTCTTCGTAGTTCGCATGTTTGGTTGTCTCTTGTAATCTTTATTTCGTGTCCAAGGTATATGTATTTTTCCACTAGCTCTATTGTACTTCGTTGTCTCCAATATTGACATTTCCGCTAGGTACTAGGTTTGTCATGAATTTTGTTTTGGAGATGTTTATTTTAAGACATACACTGGCACACACTAACTGAAGTTCATGTACATATCTCCTTAAGGTTGTCAGAGAATAAAACTAGTCTGCGAATTTCAAATTTGTTAATCTTCTACCGTCAATATTCAGGCCTCGCTCGTCCCAGTTAAGTTTTTTACAAACATATTCTAGTATGTACTGCGGTAAACAGTTTAGGCGATAAGGCATCGCCCTGTCGGACTCCTCTGCCGATTGGGATATGGTCCGTGTTTTTATGTAGTTTCACCAGACAATAACGTGTGGTCGTTTTTCTCTGGTTTCACCGACATAGTTGCGTTCTTGTATGTATTGTAAATTAACCTTGTGTATCGGTAGTCAATGCGGCATGCTTGTAGTGCTTCCAGAATTTTGTCAAATTCTACCGTGTCAAAGGCTATATGGAAATCTACAAAAGCCAAAACGATTCAAATCGCAGAAACAAATCGATTGTATTCGATAGTCTTTTCTATTACCGTTTTAATGCTCTGTAGGTGATCATTTGTTCCAAATCCGGTACGAAATCCCGCTTGCTCCATTGGCTGGTAGAAATCAAGTTTTTTCTTAAGGCGATTCGTTACTATTCTTGTAAGGAGTTTGTATAAGTGACTAAGAAGGCTTATAGGTCTGTAATTTTCTAATTCATGGGGATCTCCTTTTTTGTACAACAGAATTACTTCAGCATTGTGCCATTTGTCGGGTATATTACTATCTAAAAGGCACATGTTAAAAAGGTTTTTTTATTTTCTTAAGAAGACAAGTGCCTCCGATTTTGATTGCATCAGTAACTACACAATCTTCGCCTGGAGATTTGTTATTCTTAGCTTTTCTTAGGGCTAGTTTTATTTCGTCTATTGTGATTTCCGGTAGCAGTTCTGATCCTTGGTTGACAATGCCCCTTTTTCCTTGTTAATATTTCGGGTACTTGATCTTCTTTGCTATTTACTTGGTGTTGGCTTGTGTACAGCAATTTGTAGAAGTCTTCAACTATTTTAAGGGTTTCCTCTCTGTTGGTTGTAAGATGACCATTTCTATCTTTAATCTTTGTTATCTGCCTTGTCCCCGGTCTTAGTCTTCTTCTCAATACTTTCATACTTCTATTGTTCTCAATGGTAGATATGTTCGATTTGTTCTTGGTTGTATTTTCGAGTGTCTTGTCTAATAGCTTTGGATATTTCTTTATTCAATTTTTGTAGTTCGTTAGCTTTAGTTTCCGTGTCGCTTCTCATTTCCCTTCTTTTCTGCATTAATTGCCTGGTATTTTGGCTGATCTTCTCTTCTTTTTGAGTTCTAGGACAGAATTTGTTTTGGCTTTCCAGTAAGGCATTTGTTAATTTATTATTTAAGTCGTTTATATTACTCGTAGTAATTTATATAGAAAGGTTATAAAAACATTCATTTATTCATTTATTTTTTATAGAAATTTAGCTAATCGGCCCCACCTCTTGACGATTCTGGATCTTGCTGGATCCGCCACTGGTCCGACGTAAATTTTCCCAAATCTTTCAATTAATGATTTTTATTCTGTTTCATGAACATTTATTATTGCTATATTATCTTTAAACTATTGTTTGTTTGTATAGCCGGTGTACATTTCGGTCTAATTAGGTAGGTCGAATAAAAAAGATGTTACGATTTTTCCCGCACATTTGTTACAACAAAATCCTGTATAGTATTTTTACTACAAAAGCGATATTACGTAGGTCAAAATTTTTGACGTAAGACAACTGTCAAAACATTAGAATGTGACTTTTCATTATTGCCAAATATATATTGATATAGTATTTTTACTACAAAAACGTTATTACGTAGGTCAAAATTTTTGACGTAAGAGAACTGTCAAAACATTAGAATGTGACTTTTCATTATTGCCATGTTTATAATAAACATGGCAATAATGAAAAGTCACATTCTAATGTTTTGACAATTCTCTTACGTCAAAAATTTTGACCTACGTAATAACGTTTTTGTAGTAAAAATACTATATAGTATTTTTACTACAAAAGCGATATTACGTAGGTCAAAATTTTTGACGTAAGAGAACTGTCAAAACATTAGAATGTGACTTTTCATTATTGCCATGTTTATTATAAACATTAGAATGTGACTTTTCATTATTGCCATGTTTATAATAAACATGACAATAATGAAAAGTCACATTCTAATGTTTTGACAGTTCTCTTGCGTCAAAAATTTTGACCTACGTAATATCGCTTTTGTAGTAAAAATACTATATCTACTGCTAATTGATTTGTAAAGATGTTTTGTATGTTTGCTGTACCTGTTATTATATCGCTATAATATATGTGTTACTTGTGTAAAAAACATCTTTATTTTCAAAATAAACATAGTTAACATAAAAGATATCGAGCTGTCAAAATTTCTGGTAAAATGTGAATTAAAAATCATTCCATGGTTTCATTCATGCAGTGAGTTTACAAACTTACTACCCCGTTTTTAGTTTCATACGCCTATGTAATTTGCTTAATGTCTTTTATTTTTTCTTATTGTCATATATGAAAATTAAATTATCCTTGTCTTACAAAAATTGATTTGCCGAGGTTCGAAACTAATTAAATTTTACAGAAATTTGTAACAACCTCCTTGTAAGATCTTATTTCGAGATAATGCCCTAATCTGCCTGTTTAAGTAGTCCTTACACAGTTATAAAAAACGAAGAAAATTTTCAGCAGTTAACGGTTCATTCAACTTCGTTATCTGGAAATCTAGGTATCCCTTAACTGGCAACAAGATTTTACATACCAACCTTTTTGTGCAATATCATATTGCATTGTTCGCCAGATACACACATGCACAACATAGGTAACTTTCCCGTATGTAACACCACATTTCAATACACAGTAACCGGTTAGCAAGAGATAAATAAATTAATGATGAAAGTTTCTTTCTTTGCAAAGTTACATTGTATCAATCTCGTTTTTCTCTTTGTAGTGCCTTTTAAAAACTCCCTCTCATCGAGAATAACAAAAGAGAATTAAATAAGTGGAGAAACACAGGAAATTTCTGAAAGACAGGTATCTTGATAATAGGGTTAATGAAACTTCAAATGATAAAAATTTCATCCAGAGAAACGAGGGGAACCCTGAAGGAATTGATTTTCTTTTTAATTGAAATACGACAATATTCTATTCATGCAAAAGGGGCAAGTAAGGTTTTATTTACGTTATAGAGAGGTAAAGAAATCTGAAAAAATCGGTACTAAGGAATGCACTAGACATTACAGACAGCTTGTATTTGTCAAAATAACAAACATTTATGAATAAAAACTAACAGGATTTTCAATTAATCATCAACCAATATAACTACCCATTGACTCTCTAATCAATAAATCAAATTATATTCATAAAAAATATACAAAGGTGAATGATAAGACATGGCTTACCTATTGTTAAAAGTATATGGTACATAATTGGCGAAGAAACAGCACAAATTGATCCAAAAACAACACACACAATCACCCAGACGATTCACTGTATATTAAATGTTATTTACACGTCGCATTCAGTGAAAATTCGGGCGAAATTCCACGGAAAATGTAACGACAACACTTCACAAGTTCACTTCTTGCAGCAACATTCCATTGCCATTTTGTCACTGCACAGCTTCTCTGGTTTCGACTGTGGCTCCACCTGAGGCCAGTGGACGCAGTCATACTTTCAAGAATCTCTTTCAGGCCGTGTTGCCAATGCTGCCGATATTTCAGTGTTTCCGGCAAGATTATTTTAGGGATGGGAAAAAGGGATGTTGCAAGATTGTTTTTAAAATATTCGTACACTTGGGTACAATCAGTATACCATTTTTTAACCGTGACATTTTTTGTCAATGATTTTGATATTTAATGTTTAACGTTTAAACTACTGCTAATATCTATGCTTTAAAGCTTTAAACGATTTATAAGTATTATAGTCTGTTCGCTAAACTCAGACGCAACTTTCTAGATATTTTAGTCAATAATTTTGCCAATTTTAGTAAAATTGGCAAAAAATAATTACTAAGGGCCGGTATTTCAATAGCTACTTAAGCTTTTGCTTAGCTAAGCCTGTGTCAAAAGTTAAGGAGAAGCTTAAGCTGGGTGCCTTATTTCCATCATTCTCTTAACTAAACTGATGCTCAGCTGTAAAGTTAATTGGTTTGGTACCTCTGAATACGTCAAAGTGCCAGAGCTAACTGTTCTGAGGTAAAAACCACTACTGTGTTGACATTTAATTTTATCTTGTCATCTGTATCAATGTTATTTTTACTTCACTTAATTTTGTGTACATGGTACCATCATAGAGTTATATATTAGCATAGAGAGAGTGTCATTCAGAGCGAAGTGACGACACCATCTTTTTTATTTGGATTAGTGCTGTCTCACTCTTACGCATAGTAAAGCTGCTACAGTTGTCCTTCTCTTCCGTGCCTATCTTCAGACTAAATGTCATCATAGATTTTCAATACAATGTGTTAGAAAGAGATGCAGCAAACCAGTCCATGAGATCTTGTCGTCAGGAAGCGCGGAAGATAGGCTCCCTCTATGTTAATATATACCTCTATGGGTACCATAGAGTTATATATTAGCATAGAGAGAGTGTCATTCAGAGCGAAGTGACGACACCATCTTTTTTATTTGGATTAGTGCTGTCTCACTCTTACGCATAGTAAAGCTGCTACAGTTGTCCTTCTCTTCCGTGCCTATCTTCAGACTAAATGTCATCATAGATTTTCAATACAATGTGTTAGAAAGAGATGCAGCAAACCAGTCCATGAGATCTTGTCGTCAGGAAGCGCGGAAGATAGGCTCCCTCTATGTTAATATATACCTCTATGCATGGTACATGTGTTTTTAGTTTATTGTCTATATTTTCTCTGGTTATATTTTTATTGTTATTTTGCATAAGCAATAGATCCGTCTTTGTAATTTTATTTATTGGATATATTCCTTAAAATGTCAAATTGGAATGTAAGTTTATTTTTGTAAAATAAATATTACCAAGCATTATAGAAATAAACAATTTTCATGTGTACACCTTCCAAAAGTAGTAAGAATTTTAATAATCGTTATTACGATTAATAAATTAATAGATTATTATTTTATTATCCAATAGTAACGTTATTACTTAAAATTTGGTTTTCAAAACAACTCTATAATTATTAATAATCTATAGAAATAACCTCAAAAAACAGAAAACAAATTTTAAGCAAAGGCTTAAACCAACTCCCGCGCGAGCTTAAAATTATTTGGTTTAAGCCTAGGCTTAAGCCTCAAATTGAAGTGGAAATACAGACATTTAAGCTTAAGCAAAGGCTTAAAGTAAGCTTTGGCTTAAGTGAGGTTGGAAATACCGGCCCTAAATAGTTAATAATCACTAAATAGTTAGTAATTATAGCAATGTTCTTTAATGGAAAAAGCCTCAAATTTTTCACTTGTTTATTCACTTGAACTTTAAAAAATAAACGATTTAAGATGAATACCTAAAGCAAATATTAAAATTGAAATTATCGGTACTCATAGTAAATACCTACATGTATTTAATGAAAAATAAACGTAGTGTTTTTAGACGTAGCTACTAGCCAGTATTCACGATATCAGGAAAACGCCCGGTAAAAATTGGATGAAATAAATAGCATGGCCAACACTACACAAAGATATTAATTAATTCCCTGCTGTTGAGTATTCTAGTTTCATCATTTTTCGAGGATGAGTTTTGCACTAGTGGATGATGGGGTTGTTTTTCGGGATTGGTCAATGTACCAATCAAGAGCAATTAATTAGCAATAAAATATGCCACCAAGATGGGCCATGTTCCCCTTTTCCTTGCCGAGATATAGCTTGGGTACTACTAGTTAACTACAAATAAAGCCCAAAATTAAGCAGGCAAAAGAACAATGGTTAAAAGAACAATACGTAGAAATAGAAGAACACCAGAAAAGACATGATAGTTTTAATACAGATAAAAAAATTAAAGATTTAACTGAGAACAACAGAAAAAGGAAACCGAAAATACTAAAAGATAGATACAAATGGGAAACTTGTGTTGAGTACTAACTAAAAATTGATGATGGACAGAATACATAAATAAATTGTTCAGAGACAATAGAACAGAGCAGATGGGAGTAGAAGTAAAAGATGATATTTTATGGTCTTAAAGATATTAAAAGAGGAAATTAAATCGGCATTAAAAAACAGCAAAAATGGTAAAGCAGTAGGTCCAGACCAAATCCCAGTAGAAAGCTTAAAATGCATAATGATGAAACCTAGACATTATCGTAGACTTGTTTAACACAGTGTACAAAACAGGAAACATACCAAAACAATGGTTACTCTCCACCTTTTGTGGTATCCCTAAAAATACAAACGCTAAAGATTGCAGTGAATACAGAACAATATCATTAATAAGAGTCACATTCTCAAATTATTCTTGAAAATAATACATGGTCGTATAAATAAAAAACTGGAAGAAGGAATAGATGATAGTCAGTTTGGGTTCAGAAATGGACTAGGAACCAGAGAGAAGAAACGTATTTGCTTTTAATGTGTTAGCTCAAAGATGCATGGATATGAATGTGGATGTGCAAGTTTGTTACGTTGATTTTGAGAAAGCATTTGACAAAGTAAGACATGAAAAATTAGTCCAAATTCTAAAGACAAAAAGCATAGACAAAACTTACGAATAATAACAAACCGAAAGTCAAATAAAAAACTAAACCATCTTTTCTTTTTGTTTTAATAACAAACCTTTACTGGAATCAAAGAGCACATATTGTAATAGATAACATACCCAGTTTAGAAATTGAAATCATGAGATGAGTTAGGCAGGGATGTATTATGTCTCCATTACTCTTTAATGTATCTAGTGAAGCCATCTTTGAAGAAGCACTCTTATCTCAAAGTGAAGGAATAATAATTAACGGAAGATCTATTTACAACATAAAGATGTGTTATTATTATCACATCATGTGCATATGATGTGATAACACATCATATGCAGATGACACAGTAATTATGGCAAGCTCTGCTGAACAACTCCAAGTACTACTAAAGAAAACAAACAGTTTCTCTGAAGAATATGGACTAAAAATGAATATAAAAAAGACCAAATACATGATAATAACTAAGAAAACATACATACAAACAATCATACATTTGGGAAATGTACCAATAGAGAGGGTTGATAAATACAAATACCTAGGAACTTGGATTTAAGAGAACAACAGAAATAAGGACCCGGGTAGAGATAGCAAGAAATGCATTTGTAAAAATTAAAACAGTTCTCTGCAACAAAGACCCATTGAAGCAAGAACACATAAATAAGCTACAGTCATTTGAAATGTGGTGTTACAGAAGGATACTTTGAATAGCATGGACACGGAAGAAAACGAACACGGATGTATTGCGAGAAATAGAAAAAGAATGCGCAATAATAAATACAATAAAAATAAGAAAGTTACAATATCAGCGATACGTAATGAGGGGACAACGATATGAAATGCTAAGACTGATATTATCCAACATAAGCGAATGAATGGAAAAAGAAAATGTTAAGAAAGCCTAAGGCTACAATGGAGTTTTAATTTCAATATTTTACATATGCTAAAATATTTCACAGGGTGTTCCAAACTTTAAGGAAAAAACACAGTATGATTGTTACACCAGGTATAAAATGACATTTACTTGTCTAGCAACAATATTATTACACTGTTATTCTTAAATAATAAGGTTACAACATACTAAAGAAATCACTCAAATCGGACAACTGGTTTAGGAAATACGAGACATCAAACATGTCCCGTTTTTAAGGTGTTCCTTTAATTTTGCCGGTGTGTGTATGTTTTTTGTTTTTTTTTTCATTCTTCACAAAACTTCTTCATTTGTGACGTGATTCACACAGGACGTCCCGTCTATTTTGGTCTAATAATATAATTTTGGTACATCTTCATATACCATAATTAACATAAAGAGCTTTACCAATGCCATCAAAATAAAAAAAAAACATAAAAGGCGACCAAAAATTGAAGTGTGTTTGAAGATGGCACGAGTCCTGGACTTATGTTCCTTTCTAATAAAACGGGACGGAAGTTTTAATTAATGGACTTTTGTCCTTTTCGAAATGGCGGATTGTTCTTCTGGTTTGAAATCATACAGGCCAAAAACCTTAAATTTTTGGCATGTTATCTGCGCGATAGCACGATTATAATTGCCCAGAGAATATCAAAATTGGAATGATAATTTTGGAAATAATTGGGATTGATTTGGTTACTGATAGAGAGGCTATCAATCTGCGTAAACACGATTGATGAGAAAATAAAGAGTATACGAAATTTAAGTAAATAACATAATCTGTAGTTAAAGTTTGGCCATCATTCAGCACCAACTCAGTGCATATCTCTAAACTTATGAAATCCCATATCATAATAATTGAGCTTCCTCCGGACAAACTCTAGGAGTAAAAATAAAGTTGTTTATTTTGTTCATAAAAGACCACGTTCGCACGTCCATGGTTTCTCGTATAAGTGATTTCTTAACACTTTGGCTGCCATAATGTTAAAAAAATGGGTCTCTGTGGCCATGAGGTTCCACTCTGAGGTTCCCGCTTCTATGCTAACGAGACACCTACGGTGTGTCACACGGCTGCTATTGAAAACAACATGAGGCAGAGCATTACTCGATTCTAGATCCTGACCCGAATATGAGCGGCGTGTAATTTGTGTTGCCTATATAAACTTGAATCGCAAAACGGGCCTATTTATTATCGTTGGCATATATTATGTAGTTCACTATTCCTGCCTTTTTTCCTTTTTCCGCAATAAAACTAGCATTTGTTTCAAACTCTATTTTATAATTTTATTCTTCCAAGAAATAAAGTCATCATGGTCGGAAAACTCTATTGTATCGTATTGCATAGGAATGCTATGAGAAGTTTCATAATGTTTAATAAAGTCCTTTTTAAAAGTTGCATGATAATTACACAGAGAACATTTATGTTGAACTGTTTTAGTTTCTGCAGAAACCGAAGCAGAAACTGATACATTTGTGTGCACTTTTTTGACATGAAAGTTTAAACTTGACTTATATCTAAATTGTTTATCACAATGTGTGCACGTATAGACGTTGCCTTTAAGCACTTTTAAACGGGCAATTACATCCAATTTGTCGGGATCCGAACTTTTTACATGTCATCATGTTTACGTTTATACACTTTTCCGCATTGCGCGCACTTATTAATTCTTTCCACACCGAACATTTTCGTTATCAAGAAAATGAAATACCTACTCAAAAGCAAACACAAACACAGAACTGTGAACAGTAGAATTGATTGAATCGGAAAATTGATCTAACAGCTTCACTGTTCAATTGGTAATTATACAGAGTCTACATTCTACCACATCCAATACTATTTTAATATTAAATATCATGTAACCGCAGGAAATATCGGTTTTTATTATCACTAAAAATAGTGTTTTCAGCGTTTTAAATAACTCAAAAGGCCCATTTCGTCGATTCAACTATGTAGGTAACCCAAATTACACTTTGCAGCATTTTTGTCTCACGGCAGCCAACGTGTCAAGCCACGTGGCAATACCATTCAAGGAATAGTCTTCAAGGACATCTTAAGTGTTATAAAAATACGGGTAGTTGCAGTCCTTAGACTCGTAGAAGACACATACGTTTTGAAAAAAACAAAAAATAAACATTGTAATTTTGGTTTATTATTCAATGTTTAAAACATTTCATAATATGCAATTGCTTTTTCACATATAAACTATTTATTGTTTGTCTTCTCTTGTTATTTTCACCCTTCCCCTTCACCCATTTTGACAAAGGTACATTCCATGTCAAATCACTCGGGCAAAAACTTTTGGATCTCCGATTTTTCTGAAAATTAATGTATAGCTTCTACAGGACGTAAAAATAAGATAGTTAAGGTCAAAAAGTCTTCTTCTTCTTTTTTCTCAAAATGTTATTTTATGCGATTTTACAGTGATTTGGTGTTTATTTAAATAAATTTACATTTTCTATCGTAAAGTATCAATAGAAAAAATAATATTTTAATAGAAGGGACTCAAAAATGTCAATATAAGGCATTATAACAAGTTATTTTGATTCAAAACAAGTTTTTGATAAAATTTTACAGTGCAGAAAACGTTAAAATATATTTTAAAATAAATTTTTACATTTTCCTCCATTCCCAAAATACGTCATAATCTATTTGGCTGAAAATTTGCCCACAGATAGCCAAAACATAAGACTTTAAGTGGTTATGAGGATTCGAATAATATTACAATACCAAAAAAGTTACATGCAATAATATCAGACTCAAAAGTATATTAGTCCAGTCGGGATACCATTTGATTTTGCATGCCGAGCTGCCCAAAATTTTATTTTTCTAATTTTTAGGGGGGTTAATAGTAGCCTAAATTTAAAATCGCGAATGAATTCCTCCGTTAGGTGAGCCGCCATCTTGATTTTAAAGGAGACCTGATTTTGCTCCGCCATTTTTAACTTTTCGACAAAAATGGTAGGAACTGAAATTGTTCCAAATAAATCGTATATACAATTATTACAATTTCTTTTTAACAATTTTTGTCGTGAGGTCGATATTTTACGAGTTAATAATTGTAATTACAGTAGACGATTGATATTGCATGTAACTTTTTTGGTATTATAATATAATTCAAATCCTTCTAACCACTTAAAGTCCTATGTTTTGGATATTTGTGGGAAAATTTTCAGCGAAATCGATTATGATGTTTGGAAATGGAGGAAAATGTAAAAAACGGTATTTTAACGTTTTCTGCACTATTAAATTTGATCAAAAACTTGTTTTGGGTACCACGTCTTCTGGAGTTTTCGGCAAATTCATTAAAAAATTAGTCAATAACCATTACTAGGGGGTTTTTGGGTCGCTAACGACGAATATGACGTCGGAAGTGATCTACGGAATACCTGGTATCCGGAATACGAAAAATTCTACTGTTTACCTCGTTTTCTGGAGTTTTCGACAAATTCATTTAAAAATTAGTCAAAATTCATTACTCGGGGGGTTTTTGGTGTCTCTGACGACGAATATGACATCGGAAGTGATCTCCGCAGTACCTGATGCCCAGGATACCTACTGTTTACCTAATCTTTTGGAGTTTTCGGCAAATTCATTTAAAAATTAATCAAAAATCGTTAGTCACGAGATAAACAGTAGGTACCCTGGGCACCAGATACTCCGGAGATCACTTCCGATGTCATATTCGTCGTCAGAGACACCAAAAACCCCCTGAGTAATGATTTTTAAATATTTTTTTAATGAATTTGTCGAAAACTCCCGAAGACGAGGTAAACAGTAGGTACCCTGGGCACCAGGAGTTCCTGAGATCACTTCCGATGTCATATTCGTCGTTAGCGACCCCAAAAACCCCCCCGAGTAATGATTTGTGACTAATGTTTTAATAAATTTTTGCCGAAAACTCCACAAGACTAGGTAAACAGTATGTACCCTGGGCACCAGGTACTCCGTAGATCACTTCCGATGACATATTCATCGTTAGTGACCCTAAAAACCGCCAGAGTAATGATTTTTGACTAATTTTTTAATGAATCTTAATGACGAGGTGTTAAGCAGTAGGTACCCTAGGCACCAGGTACTCCGGAGATCACTTATGACATCATATTCGTTTTCAACGACCACAAAAACACCAGAGTAACAAAATTGAACTCATTTCAGCCGATAATTGACGAGTTCTGAATTTTTTTATTGTCTGTTTGAGATGCACTTTAAGGATGCATTTTTTGTATGCAATTTTTCAATATTATATCATGGCTCGGGGTCACAAAGTTTCCTGCTGCATTCACGAATCGAATGCAAAAAGAATTATTAAGATCCGTCTTGTCGTTTTTTTTTTCGGAGGTTCAGTGCTTTATTGCTTCGACTATGACTATTTCATATACTTCGATAAAGCATTTGATAGAGTAAAACACGATCTACTACTAGAGCGATCGCAAGAAGTCGGTTTAGTGCTAAATACATCAAACTACTAAAGAACTTATACTGGTTCCAAAACTCCTGAATTAAGATTGAAAGTTCCACATCCGCAAAAGTAGACTTTAGAAAGTTAGACAAGGATGTGTTTTGTCAACCTTGCTATATAACCTTTATTCCGAATTTCTATTTAAAGAGGCACCGGAGGATTCCAAGAACGAAGTCAAGGTTAATTGCGTAAACATTAACAGCATCAGATACGCCGATGGCATGGTGTTGATTGGCGATTCTGACTCGGGTCTACCACGACTCATCGATAGGATTAACTCGAACTGTGAGCAATTCGACATGAAAATAAACATTAAGAAAACCAAGGTCAATCCGAGAAAACCAGAAAATACCTCAACCTGACACAATATACGGGCACATTTTAGAAGAAGTCAATAAATTTACGTACCTGGGGTGTTGTATCAATAGCAGCCTAAATACTGATCTAGAAATAAGATCGAGAACCGAGAATAGAACAGGCCAGAAAATATTTCGAAAAAATCAAAAGAATGCTATGTGATCCTCGAATAAAACTCGAAATTCGACTCTCTCTCTCCTGTCGTTTCCCCATTACTGAGGATCGTGATTTCTTCCAATATTCCTAACAATGTTTCTCCATTGGTCTCTATCTTCAGCTGCTCTAAGAGCTTCGCAGAATGAGTTTCCAGCTGAATGCTTGATCTTCTCCCCGGAACGTTTCCAGAAACAATTAATCTCTCCAAACTGTCGTCACCTCTGCAAACCACGTGACCAAAGAATTGCAGTATTCGTTGCAGGCATATTGTGGACAGCCTTTTTTTAATCTTGAGTTTGTTTAGAATGGAAACGTTTGTCCTATGGGCTGTCCAAGGTATGCGCAGCATTCTTCTCCAGCACCAAATCTCAAAGGCATCAATTTTTTGGTGCTCGCATTCGCGAAGAGTCCAAGTCTCTGCTCCGTATAAAAATATTGAGAATACAAGGGCATTCACCAGTCTCATCTTGATATTTTGAGAGATAGATATGTCTTTCCAAACTTTAGTTAGGCGACCCATCGCATTTTTTGCCATACCAATACGTCTCCGAACTTCTGCTTCACAGTTACCATCGTTAGTTATACTAGACCCGAGATAGACAAAGGTGTTTACTATCTGGTATTCCTGTAATATGTTAGTCAGTTGAATAGTGTCAAATCTGTCGACCACCATTATTTTTGTCATAGCTTTATTGATTTTCAGACCAACTTTATTGCTTTCGTACTCAACTCTTCGCAGAAGATCAAATATTTCTTGTTCATTTGCTGCTATAAGTGTAGTGTCATCAGCAAATCTTAAATTTGAGATTTTCCTACCAGCTACTGTTATTCCACCGGCCCATCCTTCTAAAACCATCCTCATGACATTTTCACCATAAATGTTAAATAAGTCAGGTGACAACACGCATCCTTGTCTAACACCTCTCTCGGTCTTGAATTGGTTTGAGAACTTCTGATCTAGTCCTACTGTCGCTATATTAGACTGGTACAGATTTTTAATAAGTGTCACCAGGTGCATTGGTGCGCCCATTTCTATTAAAATTGACCACAGATTTATCCAGCTTACACAATCAAATGCTTTTGGTAGTCAACGAAGCATATAATCGTAGGTACTTGAAATTCTCTAGACTTTTCAATGAGTTGTAACAGGTTCAGGATTTGTTCCCTTGTACCTTTACCCTTTACAAACCTCGCTTGTTCCTGAGGTATTTGGTAATGTAGATAGGTTTTTAATCTGTTTTTGATGATATGCAACAATATTTTACTAGCATGTGTTATTAGTGACAGTGTGCGGTAGTTTTCACATCTGGTAGTAGTTCCTTTTTTGTGTAGTGGGATATAAATTGAGGTATACCAATCAGATGGCCATTTTCCTGAATTCCAAACAGCGACACAGATAGAATGAATGATATGTAATCCTTTGTCACCTAGTAACTGTAGTATTTCACATGGTATGGAATCAATGCCTGGGGATTTAATTGAACCTTTGACTTCAGCAAGTAAGACAGTAGGTTCTCTAGAGTAGTCAGAAGGCCACTGATTTTCTGCTGATACCTCGTTATTTTTATATAGGTCGCCACAGTAGTTTCGCCATGTTTCCAATATTTCATCTGTATCGGTCTTTAAATTACCTTCCTTATCTATTACAGACCACGTTTGAGGTTTACATTCTCTGGTAAGGAGTTTAATCTTCTGGAATAAGTCCCTCTGTTCATTTCGACAGCCATGTTCCTCTATCTCTCTGCATATTTGAGAGATGTAATCAGATTTATCTTTGCGGCACTGTTTTCTGATTTCTCTCGATAACGCTCTGTATTCATCGTTTGTTTCGTATCTAGTTTTATGTTCTTTTCTGCGTTGAATCACAGTCCACGTATTATTGGATATCCATGGCTTACGGCCAGTGGAAACCGCTGCCTCACAATCTTTTGCAGCCTCGATTACCTTATCTTTGAGATAGATCCAAGTGCTCTCAGGGTCACTATCTACTTGATCTAAAGAAAGAGCACCTTCTAGGTTTTGTTGGAAGTCATTGATTTTTGATGGATTTAGAGACATGATTTTTCTCTGGGGTCTTCTTTTGGGGACTTTAAAACGAAGTCGAACGTTCAATACCAGGAGTTGATGATCGCTTCCACAGTCTGCGCAAGGATATGTTTTACAGTTGATGGACGACGACTTCCATCTTGATCTTATTAGGATGTAGTCTATTTGATTCCTTGTTCGTCCATCTGGGCTGCGCCATGTGTACAATCTCCGTGGATAATGTTGATATAACGTGTTTGTAATTGTAAGATGTTGTTCTACACAGAACTCCACTAGACGGTCGCCATTCTCATTTCTCTGTCCCAGTCCATTTTTGCCTAGCACTCCTTCAATATTTTCATTAGATGACCCCACTTTGGCGTTAAAATCTTCTAAAATTATGACGAGTTCACGATTCGGAATAGCGTGAACAGTTTATTCTAGACGACCATAGAACCTGTTGATGTCTTCTTCTTGTGCAGCTGTTGTAGGAGCGTATACCTGAACAAGGTGTAGGGTATTGGTGGATATTCTCATTTTAAGGGATATTATCCTGTCATCAATAGTACTATATCCAATTACGCAGTCGTTAAGTTTAGAGGAAACAATTATTGCGACTCAATTTGTACTTTTGTTTTCTGGGCCTGAAAAATAGACGACGTTGCCAGCAGTTGTTTTAAAATGCCCTTTTCCTCTCCAGTGAGTTTCTGAGAGTCCCAGTACCAAAAGATTGTGGTTTGCCATTTCTTTTTCAATTATGTGTAACTTTCCAGGGTTTTGGATTTTTAAATTCGACTACGTTTATCAAAATGCTACGTCGGGTCGACTCTTCTCTATACAGTTGAAACGTGGACCCTTAAAACATCAACCGTAAATAAATTGGAGCCCTTTGAAAAGTGGATCTATCGGAGAATCCTCAATATTTCATGGACATCGCATACCTCAAACGAAGAAGTGCTGCATAGAATAGACAAAGAACGAGAACTATTCAACACTATGTTAGAGTACTAAGTACTGTACTGTACTAAGAAACAATAAGTACCAATATGCTCAACTAATGGAGAAAGGAAAGACCGAGGCAAAGAGAGGAAGGAAAAGACTATCGTGGCTCGTGGCTAAGAAATATCTGACAATGGACAGGGCTAAATTTTGAACAGCTAATAAGAACAACTGAAGACTGAGAAGAATTTGCAATTGTAGTAGCCAACCTCCATTGAGGAGAGGGCACTTTAAAAAGAAGAATGAATATTACAATTCAATAAAATTACGTTATTCTTTGAACGTATTTTTATTTTTGGATAATTGCTCAGAAAACATTGGTAGGTACAGTAATTCTTTAGATATAGACCTATAATTTAAAAAAAATCATCGAAATGCATTCAACCGTTCACATGAAAAATAACTTCAAACTTATAGTAAATATATTTAAGGTGGTGCGTTAATTTTGGGGAGCAATGTATATGTATTATTTATATTTATATGTAGTTAATTTTTTTAATTTATTTCTAATACACATAAAAGATATAAATAATATCGCAGTTCATGGAGAATCTTCTATTTTTTAGACAGCTTCTCAACTACATAATATACACTGCGCTCCAAAATTAACGCATAATTTTAAAATTCTTATTTTGTAATGAAAAAATTTTTGTTTGTTCTTTTCTGCTTTATGGTTGCTTTTAGAACATCTTAAATAAAAAAATTTTCTTTTTTGCAAAAAATGACTTGAAATTAACAATATAACATCATAAATCTAAACATCTAAACAAACAACAGATCTAAAAAAACTAACATTATAAATAAATGACGGAATTGAAATTTTTAAAGTTTAAGAAAGTACTAGTACCGAGTACTAGTATTGCCTCCTCTGACATTTATTAATGCTTGACAACGATCTCTCATACTGAGAATTACCGTTCTTATTTCTTCTTGATCAATTTGATCCCAAATTTCAACTAACCGCAAAAACAGTTTATCTAATGTGTTTGGTGCATTAGGTAATTGTCGTAATCGTCTGCCTATGATTTCCCAAACATGTTCTATTGGGTTGAGGTCAGGACTTCTCGCAGGCCAATCCATGGCAGGAATTCCAACCTCCTGACGATATTGCTGCACAATGCTTGCCATGTGTGGCCTGACATTATCTTGCATAAGCATGAAATTATCCCCAATAAATGGTGCAAATGGCACGACATGCTCTTCTAAAATGTCTGTTATATACCTCTGCGATGTAAGCCGCCCGCGATCTATTCTAACTAATTCCGTACGAGCCTCCAAATTAATCCCACCCCACACCATTACCGAGCCGCCGCCATACTGTAGAGTCCCTACGGTGTTACACTGTGCGTAGCGTTCCCCAGGCCTTCTGTACACTCTGTTTCTCCTGTCATCAGAAAAAAAACAGTACCTGGATTCATCGGTGAACAATATTCTTCCCCAATCGTCATTATTCCAATCAACATGTTCACGAGCAAAATGCAATAGGTATTTGCCTTCTATGGTCGCTGGTCAATAATGGGCCAGTTGGTGCCCTTCCAGGGCGTAGGTCGTTTTCGGCAACTCTTCTTCTAATCGTATTTTGGCCGATTCTAAAGTTATAACGATCCAAAAATTCATTTTGTAGAGAAGTACTGGTAACAAACCTTTGTCTCAGTGTACGAAGTGTTAAAAACCGGTCTTGATTAGGAGTTGTAACCCTTCTACGGCCTTGACCAGGTCTTCTCGAGATACTTCCAGTAACAGAAAAACGTGTTAACACTCTTGAAATGGTTGACTCAGTGACGTTAAAACGTTCAGTGAGTTCTACTTGAGTGTATCCTTCTTCGCGAAGAGTAACGATTCTAATACAGTCACTTTCTGACAAATTTCGATTTTCTTGCTGCTGGTGGTTCATTTCAAGGGAAAAAACACTTAATAAACATGAAAAACCCCTTTAAACGTTCAGCACAACGTATTCCAACCCAACTAAATTCGAAATAAAACTAAGCACAATCATTAGCATGTTTAATTTTTTTGCAAAAAATGATAAAAACATCGGCATTTTTTTCCGTTCTTTCGATAAATTTTACATTATACCGGAGGTAACAATAATATATTATCACAAAAATCGAAACATTAAAATTATTTGATTTACCAGGTTTTTAAAATTATGCGTTAATTTTGGGGCGCAGTGTATTCGTTATACTTACTATTCTTTATTCGTAGGTACAGTGGAACCTGCTTAATTCGAACTTCCATAATTCGAAATCTTCTTTAATTCGAATTTTTATTCTGCTCCCTAGCATTTCCTATATAAGTAATGGTAAAAAGTGGTGAATAATTCGAATTATATTTTGGATAATTCGAACTTTTCTGCTATCTTTTCTGAATATCTTAGAATCTTTTGTCATTACTGAGGAGCTAAATTTTAAAAAGCAGCTAAAAATTTCGGATCTCTTTGGAAACAAATTAAGTCCGTCTTTTTTATAGCTTGCAAATGTTTTAATTGTTATTTTTGGCCGAATTTTGTTAGCCAATTTTTTTAGGTTGACAAAACTCGGGCAAGAATAGGAACAAAAACATCTCCAAGCGATAAAAATGATCAACTACTGTTTTTTGCTGATCAACTACTGATATTTATCATTTGCAGATGTTTTTGTAGGTAATCCTTGTTTTTGTAAATTTATTTTTTAATTCGGATTTTTGGATAATTCGAATTTTTTTAACGGCCCCCTGAGATTCGAATTGTCCAAGTTTTACTGTATATGTATTTCTTTCTAAATTAAACGTTCTTGTTACTGACTTAAGTTATCCTCTTCTTAATGTACTTTTTAGGTCTATGCCGTTAGTTTTTGATCTCATCTGTTGCGTGAAAAACTTGTTGTAAATATAAATTATTGACGGTCACCTGGCACATTCCTGTCAAGATGATTTGTACTAATAATGTAATATGTGATTAAGTCGTCAAATTAAAATGAGAATTTTTCCATTAATGTGGCTGAAACTACAGTAGATTATTTTAATTTTAATAAACTTAAAAATTCTACTTGTTCTTCTTTACTCGGCTAGGTTACCTGTTCAATGTTCGATATCTTCTAGCAAAATAACTTTTCTAAGTGAACCACTGTTTCACTCTATTGACAATTTGCCTATAGCTGGTAGAAATAACACACATAAAAGAGGATGACATGGGTGATGTTCCTTACAAAAATGTTTAAAAAAGAAAATGAAGAATCTTTACCAGTATCCAATATAATACTTACTTACTTAGTCCTAAGTCTGTCTACCTTTAGGTGTAAGGCTGGTGGAGTTGAGTTTGGCATTGTAGTCTCCATGCTTTCCGATCTTGCGTTAGGTTTCTTGCACTTTCCAATGTCAATCCCTTCTTCTCGACTTCTTTCCTGATTTCATCTACCCACATAAGTCTTGGTATTCCTCTTTTGTTTTTCCCCTGTACTCTCGTTTCGAACACTCGTTTTGTTAGCCTCTCGTTCGACATTCTACCCACGTGCCCGAACCATCTAAGTTGTCCTTCTACTATTTTTTCATTGATTGGTTCTAGTTTTAGGTTTTGTCTAATTGTTTCGTTTCGTATTTTGTCTGTCTTCTTTCTGTTTGCCATTTTCCTCAGGGACCTCATTTCCATAGCATTGACTCTGGATTTTTGTCTCCCGTCAATGTCCATGTCTCGCTGCTATACATGATTGTTGGTCTAACTACTGATTTAACGACTGCCATTTTTACTTTCTCCGGTATCTCTTTTTTCCCCAAAAATGTTGTTTTCATAGTGTTAAATAAGCTTCCCGTTCGTCCCATTCTCTCGTTTATTTCCATGTGTTGTTTACCATTTGATTCGATTATTACTCCTAGGTATTTAAAATATTCCACTTGCTCTAGTTGTTTTCCGTCTAATTCTATTACGTCTGTCTTCCTCGTATTTGAAATTATCATTGTTTTTGTTTTCTCTGTATTAATTTTCATATTTATGTTTGATAGTTCTTCTTCTAGGATTTCAAGATTGTTCTGTAAGTCTTCTCTGTTTTCTGCTATCAATACCATGTCGTCTGCAAATAATAGCTCCGATAGTTGAGTCCGTTTCATTTGCCAGTATCCTAATGTTAGTTTTCTCATTCTTCTCTTGGTTTTCTTTATCGCTTCATCCAGTACCACTGAGAATAACAGTGGACTCAGCACGCATCCCTGTTTGACGCCTTGACTTGTAGTAAAATCTCTGGATACCTCGTTATTGGTTCTTACTGTGTTTGTGTTATTTTTGTACATATCCTTTATTACTTCTATTATGTGTCTGTCGACTCCCCTTTCTTTTAGTGTCTTCCATACGTCCTATTTTCGGATTCTGCCAAACGCCTTTTCCAGGTCAATGAAGCACATATGTATCTCTCTATTCTTCTTGATTACCTTCTCACTTCTGTCCTTCCTGAATCCACACTGTGTGTCTTCCATAGTTGTTTCTATTTGGGTTTCTATTCTTGTCTCTATTATTCTTGCGAATATCTTCCCAGGGATACTTGATATGGTGATACCTCGGTAATTATTACAGTTTCTCTTGTCTCCCTTTTTGTGTATTGGTAATATAATGTCTTTCTTCCAGTCCTAATATCATTCATTAGTTCTCTCATGCTATCCATTCCCTCTGTCCCCATGAATTTTATCATTTCCTGGGTGATATGATCCTTGCCTGGTGCTTTGCCCAATTTTACTCTTTCTATTGCTTTCTCTAATTCCTCTCTTGTTATGGATTCCAAATCTCAAACAACTACAAATTCTCATACAGAAGTAATAACCATAATACCAGACGAATGAAGGAGAGCAATCTTGCTGATGTCGTCCAAAAAACTAGATAAGAAAGATCCTAATAATTATTATCGAACAACAACTCTTTCAAATACAACACTCAAATTAACAGAAACACTGCCTGGGGTAATGGAGGGGTGGATCGAGTAGCTATGTGGTTACCACAGCCGGTCCCAAGTCCGGATAAAATGTGGAGGGTGATTGGCAAGGTTAGCAATCTACGAATCGTAAAAACAAATACTGCTCAAAGAAACAATGTGAAGCCTCGGAACCGGATTGATAATATGAAGACGACCACGGCAAGAAATAAGGACACGAGAAAAACCTCCAAATCCCAGATAAGAATAACCACTTGGAACATCAGATCGCTAAAAAACACTAAAGATCAAGAAATAACCCAAGAGCTAAAAGAGAAAAAATAGATATATGCGCTCTACAGGAAACCAAAAAGAAAGGAAAAGGCCAGTCAAAATTAGGCGAATATATACTAATCTACAGTGGAGTAGCCAAAGAGGGTGCAGCCTTGTTAATATATCAAAGATACTAAAATAACATCAAAGAGTGTCAATACGTATCAGAAAGGACTGTCGCAGCAAAAATAAGAATGGAGAAGGAAGACCTGAACATCCTCGAAGTATAGGGCTTAGAAAATAGTAAGCCCCAAACAACAAGGGAAGTATTCTATGATCAATTGCAACAAGTAGTAGATCAAGTTATAGAGAAATTGATAATATTGGGGGATATTAACGCTCGAATAGGCAACCAAGTAATACCCGGAATTAAACAAAAACATAATGAGAATATCAAAAACGAAAATGGAGAACTGATGATAAACTTCTGCACGAATAACGAACTTCAAATAAACAACACCTTTTTTGACCACAAAGAGCAACATAAATATACATTCAATAACACCCGTGGACACAGATCTATGATTGATTATGTTGTAACTAACAGAGACATACATCCATAGAAAATAATCGATGTAAGATGCCTCAACTCAGCATATGTAAATACTTAACCTGGAGTGTGGCACCAACACAAACAAAAATCAGAGTCGTAGGACTAAATACGGAATCCACGGAACACATATGCAGAAAAAGAATATCAGAGAAGATTGCTGAGAATGGAATATTAGAAAACGATAACATCGAGGAAAGCTGGGAAAAAGTCAAAAGTAACATAAACATAATTAACGCAGCAACAGAATCACTTGGAGAGAGGAAAGTAACGAATACTAATATGTCAAAAATGAAAGCCCCATGGTTTCGAGAGGAAGTGAAGATAGAATGTGAAGAAAAGAAGAAAGCCTTTTTAAAATACAGAACAAAACAAACACAACAGGCATACAACCACAATAAACGAATTAGAAACGAAATAAACACTTCAGTCAGACAAACAAAAAGGAACACTGGGAGAGCTTCTCAAAACAGATGGAACACAACTTCTACGCTACGGAATACAAACGGAAATATGGATAATGATCAGAGGACAAAGAAAAGGGATGGACGAACTAATAAAAACGAAACACATTCAGAAGGAAACTTGGGCAGACTACTTTCGATCTCTGTTTGCTAAAGGTGACGATAACGAACCACCAACACCAAGTAACAACAAACGAAGAAATAAACCTTGAAGAAGCAGAGGTAACGGAAGCATTAAGTAAATTAAAAATAAAAAATCACCAGGAGAGGACAAAATATCGAATGAACTCCTAAAGAACGGAGGACAAAATCTGAACAAACAACTATTAAAACTAATCCAAAAAATAATAGAATAAAACAGAATACCACAAGAATGGAGATCAAGCATCCTCATACCTCTCCTCAAAAAGTGAACACAACAGTCTCTCCTCACAACACTAAAATTAACGACCAAAGTGATAACAAACAAACTGAATAAAATTATAACATTAGCAGAAGAACAAGGTTTTAGGTCGGGATAGAATACAACAAACCGGCATAGGTATGTTTCGTGGACCTTAAGAAGGCATTTGACAGGGTCAAATAAAGGACGTTTTCCATTTGTTGTACGCAAGAGAGGTACCTCTAGGAATAATTAAAACGATCGAAAATATCTACCAGAACAACACAATAAAAGTAAAAGTAGATGAAGAACTAACTGATCCCATTGAAGCTGGCAACGGGATAAGACAGGGAGACTCCCTGAGTCCTCTATTGTTCAACCTGATCAGGGATGAAATAATAAAAAACTAAGAACAAAAAAAGAATACTAAATGGAAGAAAAACAACTTAAAGTAATTTGCTATGCAGATGACGCAATACTAATCTCTCAAAGTGAAGATGATTTACAACGTATGCTGCACCAATTAAGTAATAGTAAGTTGTGGTTCCATCGTTTTCGTGGTCTTACCACTAATCGTCTTCCTATTGGGAACCGTCTCTCTCTGTCCTTACTACTATTTATTGTCATTCGTCTTATGTGGTCATCCCATTATATTCTTCAAATATAAATCCATGGTTATAACAGCAAATCTAATAAGGTGTAAATTAGAGCTGGAGTGTCAGATTCATGGAGTTTAAATATCTAGGCATCACACTATCTAGCTACGGAAAGCTCGAAACAGAAGTGGAAAATCAGGTGTATAAAGCAAACAGAGCCGCAGGTTGCCTGAATGAAACAATATGGAGAAATAAAAATATCGGAAAAGAAGTGAAAGGCAGAATTTACAAAAATACTTAGATTATGAAGCAGAAGAACAAGCAGGATTTCGTACGGGTCGATCAACTATTGGCCACATTTTCTTCTTAACCCAGATAATCGAAAAAAAGATGGCACGGAATCAAGAGAATCATATATTGTTCGTCGACCTACGGAAAGCCTACGACAGCGTTCCAATGAAGAAGCTGTGGCAATCAATGGAAAGCACGAATATTAATATAGAATTAATAAAAGCCGTCAAAGTGCTATACAACCAACCAATAACAAAAATAAAAGCAGGGATACAAATAACAACAGGATTTATAGCAGCAAAAGCAAGTATGTTTGTCCCCCACTTTATTTAAAATATACCTCGAAAAAGCTTTAAAAATATGGAAACAAAAATGTAGGACAATGGGGATACCGCTCACGAACACTATGGTATATATACTATATACGCTCAACTTTGCAGACGATCAAGTAATAATGGCTCAAGATTATGACGATTTAAACTATATGGCACGAAAATTAATTGAAGAGTATGATAGGGGGTATGATATGGGGTATACAAGTAAATAAAAAGAAACCCGAATACTTGTGCATTGGAGGAGAACAAAAAGATCTCATATTAAACGATATCACCACGATAAAGCACTGCTGTGACTACAAATATCTAGGTATCACTATTTCACACGATGGGACATTAGAAAAAGCCATAAGAGAGAGAAATACGTCAGGGAGAAGAATGATAAAATAACGCATACGCGAAGAATACCCTTTTGAATCAGAAGAACAAAACGGATCCAGAGCAGGACGATCCACAATAGATAGTATTTTCTGCTTATCCCAAATACTCGAGAAAAGAACACTGAGATCTCGAGAAGTGCACTTACTTTTAGTTAAAAGTTAAAATAGGAAAAGAGATGTCTAATGGTTTTCAGGTAACAAAAGGACTAAAGCAAAGTTGTTGTTTATCTCCCATACTGTTCAACATATATATCGATGAAGCACTCAGGCACTGGAAAAAGAAGTGTAAAGGGATGGGGCTATCTATTGGGGATGAAACGTTATATACATTGCACTATGCAGATGACCAGGTAGCTATTGCCCAAGACAAAGAAGACTGGAGTATATGGCTAGAAAACTAATGGAAGAGTACAAAAAATGGGGCCTCGAAGTAAATGTCCAAAAAACACAATATCTTTGCGTAGGAGGAGAAAATACTGTAGATGACCTCGACTTAGAGGATGAAACCATTAAGAAATGTGACCGATGTACATATTTGGGGGCGAAGGGAACCATTCCCGTTGGAACTTTACCGCGCTGAGCAGATGGGACGAGAATTATAAATTGCAAAATTCCCTCATCTTCCTTAGTCTCAGCATCCGTTGCGGCTTGCAAATTGTAGAAGCCTCGGAGGTGTTACCACAGAAGGTTCCCATTGTTTTCAGTCTGGTAGGATGTGGAACAGCATTTTTTGGTCTTGTTTTATGTGCTATTAGATTGAAAACTTAGTCTTTTGCTAGCAGTTGCCGCTAGGGCATCCTTGCCATTTCGTTCGTTGCAATCCGTGACTGCACGCCGGGGTTTGTCCTAGTTGAGTCGGAGAGAGCAGCATATGTGCCTCCTGATGAGAGACTAATAAGTTTCGAAAACGGTAGAGGTGCTTGCTGCACTCTCTGATTACACTGGAATAATGATGTGGCTGTAGTTTCGTGTTGCAACGAAATTGAAAATGGTTATTCATTTTTGATTTACATGTTTACTCTAATACTCTGATTGGAATACGAAGGGAACCATTCTCGTTGGAACTTTACCGCGCTGAGCAGATGGGACGTGAATTATAAATTGCAAAATTCCCTCATCTTCCTTAGTCTCACCATCCGTTGTGGCTTGCAAATTGTAGAAGCCTCGGAGGTGTTACCAGAGAAGGTTCCCATTGTTTTCAGTCTGGTAGGATGTGGAACAGCATTTTTTTGGTCTTGTTTTATGTGCTATTAGATTGAAAACTTAGTCTTTTGCTAGCAGTTGCCGCTAGGGCATCCTTGCCATTTCGTTCGTTGCAATTTGTGACTGCACGCCGGGGTTTGTCCTAGTTGGGTCAGAGAGAGCAGCATAAATGTGCCTCCTGATGAGAGACTAATAAGTTTCGAAAACGGTAGAGGTGCTTGCTGCCCTCTCTGATTGAACTAGAATAATGATGTGGCTGTAGTTTCGTGTTGCAACGAAATTGAAAATGGTTATTCATTTTTGATTTACATGTTTACTCTGATACTCTGATTGGAGTACGAAGGGAACCATTCTCGTTGGAACTTTACCGCGCTGAGCAGATGGGACGTGAATTATAAATTGTAAAATTCCCTCATCTTCCTTAGTCTCAGCATCCGTTATGGCTTGCAAATTGTAGAAGCCTCGGAGGTGTTACCAGAGAAGGTTCCCATTGTTTTCAGTCTGGTAGGATGTGGAACAGCATTTTTTGGTGTTGTTTTATGTGCTATTAGATTGAAAACTTAGTCTTTTTTTAATATTCCTATACACCAACGATTTACCATGAATGTGATTTAATGTTTGAGAAATGTCATTTATCCAGTCTCACAAGAGGAATTTGTCAAACATATATCTACAGACAAAATCAGCCAAACTGATTTGCGATATCTAATGAGAGGTCGTACGAAGCTGGTTTTGTTGAATATAGCGTGATAGCACGACCATACTTAACTGATAAGCAGACATAAAATTTCAATAATATGTACCTATATTATACCTAACGCTCTATAAGAAGTAGTCACTTTTGTCGCAAGTGCCACATGCCGTTATTTATTGTCTTTCGCTTTTGAAATGTACATCTATATATGTATAATAAAAATACATCGGCTGACCTAGGTTTCTACTTTTCGGTGTTTTCAGAGCCGCCTGTGGTGTATCGAGTGAATCTTTTGATGAAGTTTTATCAATTTTGCACAAGACTTAAGTGTGATAAATGATTTTTTTATTAACATCCAAGATTTTTTACAATCTGTTTTACAATGAAAACAATAAGTAAAATTGTTTGTCTTTACAATGACAGAGAGATGTAAGGTCCAGTGACCAAAGCATCACGACACACATTAGCTTGTTTACCGATGAGATGCGCACATACACTGATAGGCGAGCACGAAAACTAAAACCTACACAGAACACAATGGCTGTACGCGGTTGAAGGATGCTTCTACTGCTGTAGGCTCTGTCAGGATCAGTAAGGTAGGTCCAAGGGATCATATCGCTTCAATCTCTTCGCTTGTTGGTTGTTAAGTAGATTGTGTGGTGATAAATGATAATTGTCTTGTAATAAAAGACTCACACTTCAAGATAAACTAGCACGGCCAAGTCTAAACCAATTTAGCCGAGTCGAAAGTAATTTAGCGAACATGTAAGGACTTTTACAAGCGGGGAATTCCCAAATCACGTCCCAAGGATGGCAAAAAAATTATACATCGATATATTGTATCATATGATAAATCGAATGAAGATATTGATACATGCTATAAATCAATATATTCTTGTATAATTAAATAATATAAAAAATAATAAATAAAAGGATGATGCTTTCTCCAAAAATTAAAAGAAAAGATACACTTACGAATAAAATCGAGTACGAATTAATATTGTTTTCACCAATTTTGAAAAAATGTGAAAACGTTGAATTATTCACGTCCGTCTGTCCATACGTTTGTCCGTCTGTCTGTCCGTGAACTCAACTGCTTCGTCACTATACCAGGTAGAATGACAAATGATGTGTCAAATGAAAGCTTATAATCCAAGGAGGTACTAAAGGTGAGAAATTTGATCTAGGACTTCCGGTTTTAGAAATGCGACCGGAAGTACTGTTTTAAAGTCACCGGAATATTACAAGTGATATATTATTCGATGCGACTTCGCAAGACGAGAACAAATATATACTTCCAGTTTCATGACTGTCTGTCCGTTCGTCCGCGAATACAACTCCTCCGTTACAACAGATATAATGACAAATGAGGTGTTGAATGATAGCTTATAACCCAAGGATGGTATTAAAGAAATTTGACATAGGACGTCGATTTTATAGTTGCAAGTTGCAACCGTAAGTACTGTTTTAAAGTCACTCAAAATATGACATGAATGTAAATAAAGATGACTCAAAATTAGTAAAATCGTATATCAATCGTCGCAAAGTTACACGAAGAGTTCAAATATTGACTTGCAGTTCTACTTTCAATTACTTTGGGTGAAAACCTAGGACTTACGAAATCCAAATACTTGTTTTTTTTTATATAAAAACTCTCCCTGGATGTATTGCATGATGTTTTTAAAACTTTGGAGCAAAAATTGTAGCGAGATTATCCTTTTTTGTGCAAGCATTTTATTTTACAAAAGATTATTCACACTATGCTGAGATATCTAATAAAAAACAAAATAAAGATATGAAAGGAAACTCAATACTAGTTTGGCCTGAAGTGTGTGTATTTATGTCAGGATAAACTAGTTTGGCCTAGGCCGAACTAGTTTGTCCTGAAATCGGGTTTGGCCGGTAACATATACATACACTGTGCAGTGCAGCTTACAACATAAATTTAGTTATCAATGATGCAGTTGGAATTGTAAGAGATAACTCGAGCTACTTCGCTCTTCTTCAAAGTATAAATATTTTGTTTGGCCACAGTATCGATAGATGGGACGCATTGTCTTCATTGGCAGGTAGATCCGATGTGACTTTAAAGAAGTTGAATCCAACAAGATGAAGTAACGGATAGTTTTAAATTCATTATTATGACTGTTATTTTATCAGAGATTCATCCAGTTAAATATCTTTTCTAAAACATTTCAAGGTAAAGAAACAGATCTGGAAAAAGCTGTGCAGACTCCAAAAACGAGTAAAGACCGTTTACAGAACATTCGAGAAGACTAGCCAGCTATAAGAAAAGAAGCTACTAATATTACTTCCAAATTGCAGCTAGACCCAGTGTTTGCTAGTACCCGACAGAGCAAAGTGAAAAGGCATTTTGAGGAATTAGCAGATGGCCATAGAATTTATGATGAAGATACTTCTTTCAAAGTCAAGGTGTTCTATGCTCTTGGTTGCATTTTCATTGCATTGATCAAGTTGATACATTTTCATGCAAATTTCCTACAGTGCTTGTAAAACTCACAGATGATGAAATTATGCAAAGAGCAGAAAAGCTCTAAAAGAAGTATGAAAATGTCATTGGCCCTTCTCTGCCATTGGAATTAATTTCTCTTCGGAAAGGGTTGAAAATTAAAATAACAACCCTAAAAACAGTAGGTATATGAATATGAAATGGCCTGCCTACTGATTAATCAGTTTGATACACTATCCTCAAGTTATCATGAAATACTGACTGCCCTATATACTGTTATTTTTGACGTTGCTTGTTTCGGTTGCATCAACTGAAAGATGATTTTCAGTGTTATAGCGAAGTGTGTCCGAAAATGCCTAGAACCACCCATGTATGTAAAATTTGTAGATTCGGGCCTGATCCTATGGAAAGAGTAGTAATCGATCTTGCAAGTTCATTTCCAGAAACGAACTATATAAATAAATATATCCTGTTAGCCATAGATTATTTTACGAAATGGACCGAGGCATATGCGTTACCAAATCAAGAAGCTGCTACCGTTGCAGAGGTACTTGTTAAATAATTTTTCAGGCAATTTGATGTTCCCTTGGAGATCCACCCCGACCAAGGGAAAAACTTATTTGAGTCAACTCTCTTCCAAAACGTTTGTAAATTGATTGGTTTCAACAAGACCAGAACAACACACCTACATGCTCAATCAAATGGAATGGTCGAGAGGATGAACCGAACGATGGGTAACTACTTGTTTAAAGTTATATCTGACCATCAGAGAGATTGGGACCAGCACATTAATTTATTCCTGATGGCTTACTGCTTGGCCGTGAATGAAATTACAGGCTACAGGTCCGACCCCAGGACCGCTTTAATAAAGTTACCGTTGTTGGTTACCATCATAGCTATCTTAATTTTATTCACTGCCACCATAAATAGCATGTTTGTATCAACACCATACCAATCTCGCAAGTTCTTCAACCATGAGGTTCTTCTTCGTCTTGGACTGCGTTTGCCTGCTATTTTTCCTTGCATGATATTTTGTAGCAACCTATATTTGGGACCTCTCATTACATGTGCGAAATACTCCAGCTTTCTCTGCTTGATGCTTTTTATGATCTCAGTAGTGTAACAAAATAATTATTGACCTACCCTCGTATACCAGCTCCCGTCTCCGCACAGACAGAACACTATCGATGTTTCGAGATACGCCGATGCAGCGCCGATGACGTGCAAGCGGTCACATGGACATAGCTGGAGATATATAGATATTTCTGGAATATCTGTATCGCATATATAAATAGGACATATTTGTAAATAGAGTTAGTCTTAAGCTAAAGTGTATAAGATAAATTCGTCTGTAACTTATATAAATAAAGTCGTATATAAATTACGAACCGCTAGTTTTATTGTAATTAGAAGTAATTACAGTAAATAACCGCTACAGTGGTGTTAACGGTGTGGAGTGTAAATAAATGAAAAGTAAAAAAAAGACTTTTGAACTTTATTCGTCGGGAATAATCGGAGTGCGTTAATTGTTCGGTATTCGGAAAGACTTTTGAACTTTATTCGTCGGGAATAATTGAAGTGCGTTGATTGTTCGGTATTCGGAAAGACTTAGACATTTTGAAAAGTACGTGTGTGCCGACCAAAGATGTTGCTACAAGAACTGACCATAAAACAGCTCCGTGAACAATTAGAAGAGTACGAATTAGACAGCAGTGGGTGCAAGATAGTCCTACAAGCACGACTCAAGGATGTCCTCACGAAGAACGGAGATGACCCAGAGACGTTCCACTTCCAGTCAGCAGAACAAGTAATCTTATCGAAATTAAAAACTGTTTCTGAAACGATCAATGAAACTTCTAGAAAAAGCGACGATAAATTCGAAAATGTTGCTAAAAGATTCGACGAGACTTCTCAAAAGATTGATGAAACTTGTAGAAAAAGCGACGATAAATTCGAAAATGTTGCTAAAAGATTCGACGAGACTTCTCAAAAGATTGATGAAACTTGTAGAAAAAGCGACGATAAATTCGAAAATGTTGCTAAAAGATTCGATGAGACTTCTCAAATAATTAAAGACGTATGTAGTCAAAACAATGAGAAATTCGAAAGTGTTTCGCAAAAGATTGACGAAACTTTTAAAGAGGTCTGTAGACAAAACAACGAAAAACTTGAAGAAGTTTGTAGACAGAACGACGAGAAATTTGAAGAAGTTTCTAGAACATTCGATAAGATACAGAAAAGTGTAGAGACCGTAGAAGAAAAGATCAAACAACTAGAGAGCATGATAACCGATACAAAAGTACAACCATCAGTTAATGCAGCAGCGTTAGATCCTGTGGTGAAAGATGAACTACCGAGAGACGAAACGTCGCATAATATGAGATTCAAATTACCACCATTTGATGGAAAGTCCTCTTGGTCCATATACCTTAAACAATTTGAAGCTATTGCGACCGCCAATCATTGGACCGAACAAGAAAAGGCTGTTTCCTTGACTGCTGCTTTACGAGGTGATGCTGCAGATATATTAAGGTCAATTCCCAAGGGTCAAGAAAATTGTTACCAGACCTTGTACACTCGTCTAGAAAAACGCTATGGAGATGCCCATCTACAACAAGTATACAAAGCCCAACTGCGAAGTAGAAGTCAACGAGCAAGTGAGAATCTGCAAGAATTTGAAGCAGATGTGGCTCGTGTGGTGCGGTTGGCTTATCCGGAGGTGCCAGACAGCGTTTTAGAAGAAATTGCGGTAGATACCTTTGTCAATGGGCTGAAAGATAGTGAACTACAGAAATCTTTACGACTAGCAAGACCGAAAGTTTTAGATGAAGCACTTGCTATTGCCTTGGAACACGAAGCAGCTAGCCAAGCTTCACGAAACAATCGAGTAATAACCGTGGAAAAAGGCGATAAGAGAAAAGATGAACGTTTGGTGGAAATGGTACGGAGGGTGATTCGTGACACGATGCCGAAGAGACGCATGAAGAGGGCTGGAAGAGTTGGTTCAAATACAGATGCTTCCTCGATACGGCCATGCAGTGAAAGTTGTAATCACCGGCTTAAAGTAGATGAACAGCTTTGCCCTGTGAGACGAACTACCGTCGTTAATGAGCAATGGCAGCCACAACAGTTACAAGAAGCCCAAGAAGACGATCCATGTATAAAAAGAGTATTGGATTGGATGCGTCGAGGTGAGAGACCTAGTTGGCAAAACATTAGTGTATGTAGTCCGGAAGTCAAGGCCTACTGGAGCCAATGGAATTGCCTGATACTAAAAGATGATCTTCTGTACAGAACCTTTGAGAACGATGATGGTACAGAATCTAAGCTTCAGTTGATTGTACCTAAAAGTAAAGTGTCAGAAGTATTGCGTCAGTTGCATGACGGTACATCAGGTGGACACTTTGGTATTACGAAGACTCTGCAAAAGGTTCGAGAACGGTTCTATTGGGTGAACTGTAAAGATGATGTAAGAAGATGGTGCCGGAAATGTGAACTGTGTGCATCCGGTAATGGTCCAGTTGGTAAAAAGAGAGCACCCATGAGACAGTACAATGTTGGAAGTCCTATGGAAAGAGTAGCAATCGACATTGCAGGTCCATTTCCAGAAACCGATGCTGGAAATAAATACATTCTGGTAGCCATGGACTATTTTACGAAATGGACCGAGGCCTATGCATTACCAAATCAAGAAGCTGCTACCGTTGCAGAGGTACTTGTTAAAGAATTCTTCAGCCGATTTGGTGTTCCCTTGGAGATCCACTCCGACCAAGGGCGAAACTTTGAGTCAGCTCTTTTCCAAAACGTTTGTAAATTGATTGGTGTCAATAAGACCAGAACAACACCCCTGCATCCTCAATCAGATGGGATGGTCGAGAGGATGAACCGAACGATGGGTAAACACTTGTCCAAAGTTGTATCTGAACATCAGCGAGATTGGGACCAACACATTCATTTATTCCTGATGGCCTACCGCTCGGCCGTGAATGAAACTACAGGTCAAACACCAACCTGCCTGATGTTGGGTCGTGAAGTTCGTTTGCCCTGCGACCTAGAGTTTTGCTGCAGACCTTCCGAGGAATATGTTGCAGGCGAAGAATACGTAGACCGCCTGAAGTTACGAATGAACAACATTCATGAACTTGCCCGACAACACATCCAGATAGCCAGTGACAGAATGAAAGATCAATATGATTCTCGCTGCAAGAATGAAAGCTTCGAAGTAGGTGATCTTGTCTGGCTTTATAATCCACAACGTCGTCGAGGCCTGTGTCCTAAACTGCAAAGACAATGGGAAGGTCCGTATGAAGTTAAGAAGAAAATAAATGACGTAATATACAGAATTAAGAAGTTGCCAAACGGTAAACCAAAAGTTATTCACATAAATCGTCTTGCACCATATGCTGGCTCCAATGAAACAGAAGAAGCCCGAGTCCTCCAACAGGAAATGAAAGATGCCGCACAGCCAAGTTTTAAGGAATTTATGTCAAATTACGCAGAAAGAAAGAGTGCTAGATTCGGCGTGACCACAGAAGTTCAGCAAGATCTGTTTGGTGTTCCAGAAAACGTCTCTCTAGCCCACTGTGTTGCCCAAGACCTCGAGATGACTAAAGGAATCTCGTCCGTATTCAATAGAAAGTTCGGCCGCCTGGACGAGTTACGAAATCAGCAGCCTAAAATTGGAAGAGTACTGCGATTGGAAGATGGTCCTCGATCTTTGCTGTATATGGTGACCAGGAAGTCTTATACGGACACGCCAAGCTATGAGAACATATGGCGTGCTCTATGTAATTTGAAGAAAATCGTGTGTAATTATGACATCAAAGATTTGGCTTTACCAAAAATAGGCCATGCAGTAGAAAATCTGGATTGGAAGATTGTGAGAAGCATGCTGGAAGTGATCTTCAGTGAAACTGGCGTACGGATTACTGTGTGTTGCATGAACCCGAAGATGTCATACCCTTCAAAGACAGTAGACTGTTACTTCTTTTCTAGGGGTGTATGCAGAGCTGGAGAATCCTGTAGATTCCGCCATCCTGGGCCATCTAGAGTTGCTGATCGGGACGCTCAGATCTTAAGAGGGGAGCAGTGTAACAAAATAATTATTGACCTACCCTCGTATACCAGCTCCCGTCTCCGCACAGACAGAACACTATCGATGTTTCGAGATACGCCGATGCAGCGCCGATGACGTGCAAGCGGTCACATGGACATAGCTGGAGATATATAGATATTTCTGGAATATCTGTATCGCATATATAAATAGGACATATTTGTAAATAGAGTTAGTCTTAAGCTAAAGTGTATAAGATAAATTCGTCTGTAACTTATATAAATAAAGTCGTATATAAATTACGAACCGCTAGTTTTATTGTAATTAGAAGTAATTACAGTAAATAACCGCTACAGTAGTCTTGCTGAGACGTTCTAGTATTGTGGAGTTTAGAATCTTCTCCACCCAGGAAACTTTTAAAATTCTTCTATAGCACCACATTTCGAAAGCCTCAAGGCGATTTAGATCGATTTTATTCACAGTCCAGGACTCGAGACCATAAAGTAAGACCAAGAACACGTAGCACAGCGAAGTAGGCGGATCCTCAATCCCAATTTTAGGTCTCTGTTACATAACACCTTGGACACCTTCTAAAAGCGGCTCTAGCCTGCTCTATCCTAGATCTAATTTCGCCGTGACTTTCTGCGTTACAATTTAATTGCTGTCCATGGTAAACGATTTTATCAACTAGCTCAAGTTTGGTATTATTTACATATATAGACGGTTTTATATGCTGTTGTTTACTTATTACGAGTATTTTGGTTTTCCGTATGTTCAGATCCAGACCTGCCTCCCTACAACTATCAACGACACTATCAAGTAGTGTTTGCAGATCTTCTTGAGTAGAAGCTAGGAGTACTATATCGTCCACATATCGCAAATTATTGATGACTTCACCGTTCACAAGTATTCCTTCTTGATTTTCAGAAAGTGCTTTTCTCAAAATTCTTTCAGAGTAAAAGTTGAAAAGCAGGGGTGACAAGAGGCGTCCCTGTCGTACTCCTCTTTTAATATTAAGAGCCTGTGATCCCACACCATCTACTAAAACTGATGTTGTTTGATTCCAATATAAATTTGCAATTATTCGAACATCTCTGCCGTCCAAGCCAATGTCTTTTAGAGCTTCGATCAATATAGAGTGCTTAACACGATCAAATGCCTTTTGGAAGTCAATAAAACAACAGTATATGTCTACAGATATATCTCGACATCTTTGAGCAAGTACGTTCATTCCAAACAGTGCCTCTCTCGTTCCAAACCCGTTACGGAAACCAAACTGTGTGTCATCCAGGTATTCCTCGCATTTATTGTAGATACGACCATGTATTACCTTCAGAAAAATTTTCAATAAATGGTTTAACAAACTGATGGTTCTATAACCAGCACAGGTTTTTGCTGTTGTCTTCTTAGGTAGAGCTATAAATAGTGAATTAGACCAACCATTAGGTAGTTGTCCGCTGGTATAAATGGTATTGAAAAACGAAGTTATAGCCTCTAAAACATTACTATCATTTATAAGCTTGTATATTTCAATTGGAATTTCATCAGGACTAGTCGCTCTGTCATCTTTTGATGATTGTAAGGCTTTTATTACCTCAGAGTGTGTTATTAGGGGTCCGTCGCAGTTAGTAATATCGGGAGGTGAACTACTCCTATCGTCTTCGAATAGGTTCGTAACGTAATTTTCCCATTCTTTAAGTTTGTCCTCTTTTGAAATCTTTGTATTTTCATAATATTAGATTTGCTAGCTGATTCGCAGAGCCGCGAACCATATGTCCAAATGGGATTTATTATTGTTTTGTATATCAGCAGTTTGTTAACGATCGATAGGTGAGAGTTTTTTCCAACATCCAGTAAAGTTTTCTGTATAAAATTCCCAGTTGAAGTCTTTTCGTCCATATACGTTTGGTCCAAGTTAGTCGTTTGTCAAGGTGAATACCTAGATATTTTACGTCATAACTTGTGGACATGTACCTCTTAGAGTGAATTTAACGTGTGCGGATTTTGAAGGGTTTACTCTAATTCTCTAGAGTTTAAGCCATTAATTTGTTCTGTTCAGATGTAGTTGCAGTCTCTCTAATGCTATTATTGGATTACCATGAGAGGCCAGGAAAGCAGTATCATCTGCAAATGTTGCAAGTGTTAGATCGTTGCTTGTTGGTAAGTCCGCCGTATATCAGGTACAGGATCGGTCCAAGCACACTACCCTGAGGTACACCAGATAGGATGGGATAGAATTTTGTATAGGCTTCACTATATTTTACCAGATATCTCCTTTCTGTAAGGTATGGTCGAAGCAGTTTGAACTAAGGGTAAGGTAGGTTTTTCTTTAATTTGAACAGAAGTCCTGTGTGCCACACCTTGTCAAAAGCATGAGAGGCGTCTAAAAAGGCTGCAGTGCAGTATTGCTTATTTTCGGGACTAGTTCTTATTGTTGTGTATAGTCAGTGAACTTGTTCTATTGTACTATGTTGATTACGAAATCTGAATTGATGGTTAGGTATGAGACTGTTTTCGTCCAATATTGGTTTGATTTTTCTTAACAAAAGTTTTTCAAACACCTTAGAGATGACTGGGCGTAGACTTAACGGTCGGTATGAGTTGACATCTTTTGGATCTTTTCCAGGGTTTTGAATGAGTATAATCTGTGCCACTTTCCATTGCAACGGGAAGTAGTGCAGACTTAACATAGCATTGAAGATCATAGTGATTATTCTGTAGTAATCATTGGTTAGTTCCTGAAAGACCTTACCTGTTATGAGGTCGAATCCCGACGCCTTATTAGGTTGTATCTCATTATTTATTATCTGTTTTACTTCTTGAATATTAAACTTGGAGATTGGCAGATCCATTTGATATGGAGCCTCAAGAAAAGAATGAAATGGTTCTTCTTGTTCTAATGGCACTACTCTAGTAAATGGACTAAATACTGTCGAAAGATGTTCTGCGACTCAGATTTTCTTTCTAAGTAAGTTTGGATGCCCCTGTTTTTTTCTTCTTTTAATAGATTTTTTTCTTTGATAAAATTCGTTGATATTTGTTCTGCTAACGCACTTCGGAATATATTCCAATTTGTTTGGTTATTGGTTAGGACTGGAGGCTTATTTCTGAGTATGACTTTGGAGTCTAGGTCAATTAGAATGGGAGAATGGTCTGACGAGAGGACCCAGCATGATTGTATTGTTAAGTAGTTAAGATAGATACCTTTTTCTATGGATGTTATACAATGTGCAACTTCTCTCACTACTTACATACATTCAAAACGAACAATTTCTCAGGCTGTGAGAAAAGTCGGCCATTGCAGTGAGAAATATTTTTTCTCACGGGTTCCATAAGTAGAATCACGGTTTCCATGGTAACATGCACAATACAAACACAAATATTTTTGTCAAATAAAATGTGTCAAATCAAAACTTACCAGGAATTACCTTTCAAAACTGTTCAAATATAACTGGTAACTATAATTTTAAATAAATAAAAGTATATAAATATTAAGCATATGAAATACCTACATATGTGTATAATATGTATTTTATTTCAATTTTGGCATATAATCTATATAAAAGCACCTAAATTATTTAATTTTGATGTTTGAACTCTTGACAAAAACGCATCCATAGAAAAAGTACAGTGTACAACACGCGAGAAAACGACATATTTCTCTCTTGTTGTACAATATACTATTAATCACACAGAAGTCTAAGAGATCTGGTGTTTTATTTTGATCTGTAGGCCAATACGTTGGTTCTCCTGTAGATGTGTGTTGTAGATTGTTTTCAATTATTGACTTCAGCAGTTGTCTACCCCTTGTTGTGATTATTCTAGAGCCCCAGTGATGATGTTTACAGTTAAAGTGTCCTCCTGCTATGAATTTGTGTTCAAGTGAACTAAAATAGGTATTAAAGTTATTTTCGTTGATGGATTGGCCAGGACAGTAGACCGCAGATAAGGTAAGGTTGCCTAACAAGTCATCAATGACAATGCTAGTTGGTTACAGGTACTTTTCACTGAACTTATTTAACTCATGGTGTTTTATATTAGATTTGATAATGACAGCTGTGCCGCCGTGTGCTTTGTCATTTCGATGTTTTGTGTAGTGAGAAATGTATTTTGGAATTTTAATATAATTTTTGTCTCTTAGATGAGCTTCTGATATGAGCATAACATCAATTTTCTTCTCGTCGAGAAAACATTTTATTCCTTGGATATGATTCGTTAGCCCATTTGAGTTCCAGACGGCTATTTTAAGTGTGTGTTGCATTAGTGCATTTTGGAAATCATGGTGGTAAGGAGATTAAGCATAGTATCCATTCTCTCCATTAATTTTGCCATCATGTTTTCCAGGTTGGCAATTGTGGTTAAATGGTTTGAGCTAACATTACTTTGTTGGTTTGTGATTTCAGCTGTTTGACTATTCATATTTCCTGACGTTTTTTGAGCGTAAGACTTGCGTAGCGTCTTGTTTCTGTCTGAGTTGGGGAACTTTTCTTTTTGTATTTGTTTGTATACGCTGCAGCCCTTATAGTTGGCCGGATGGTTTCCCGTACAGAGCACACATTGTACGTTATTGCTGCGTTCCTTGCTTGGACAGTCTAGAGTATGATGATTACTTGCACACTTTCCGCATCTTGGAGTCATATAGCAGAATTTTTGTGTGTGGCCATAACGTTGACATTTGGTACATTGGGGAACCTGAGGTTTGGGATGTGGTGGTTCGAAGAACACAATCATGTTCTGGAGTGCTCTCACTTCATATATGTCTTTCTTATTTGGCTTAGTTTTTAGTTCTATATAAAAAAGCGGAAGCGCCGTTTTGGATCCATTTTTATATATATTAGTTGGTTACTTTGTGTCCCATTTTTCCTAACTCATCTTTTAAAGCATCTTTGTCTGCTGTCTGATGCATATTACGAAACAGAACTTGGAATGTTCTTTCTTCCTTTGTTTGGTAGGTATAATAGTGTTTTTTTCTCATTAAGTGCTTTAGCTATGTTTCGGTAATGGGCAGAGGTTGTGGGCTGGATATTTACTTGGTTGTTATAAATGCATTTGATGGAGTATCCCAGTGGGGACATTGTTTCTAACAATTCTCTAAGAGATTGTATATCACCTACATCTGAAACAAATATGGGTGGAGGATGAATACTTTTTTAACTTCATCAGTTCCGGTTTGGTTGCACTCATCAGGTATTTCATCTAAGCTAGCAAATCTATTAGACGTTGGTGTGAGTGCTTTGAACCAATAATCGGTCATTATTGTTTGTTTTAGTTGTTTATCAGCTTCAGGGCTGTCCTTTCTTGCTCTTTTGCGCGCTTGAACAGTGTCCCATCCTTGCTCTTGATTTTCTTGACTATCGTGTGGATTACTGACATATTTTTGTGACGGTTGATAAGAAGAAGAAGCATGATTAGAAAGAAAAGAGTTACCTTGTTGATTGTTAGTCGACTCAGTCTCTTGGGGCACTATATTGCTTGAGTAATTTTCATTGCTTTGTTGCTCACTAGACGAGGTTGTGGTTGAGGTTGAATCTCTCGATGATTGTTCCATGGTATTTGCAAGTTAGCGGTATATTCTTCTGAATAGTTGATTTTCTCATCGGAGATCTGTTCACTTTATTTGAATTTAGAAACGGATTGTCTATGTCTACGATTTCTATATTTTCGTTCATCCTGTATCACAATTAAATGTTTTATACATCACGCATATTACGTTATTATATATAACGGGGGGGTTGGGGTTGTAACCCCCATTTGGATGTACTTCGAGCTCTATACGCTTAACATTATTACTATTCCATACCCACCAGAAACCATCAAGCAGTTGTTACCCCCCCCCCCCCCCTTTTAGGATCATCCTGGTTACACCTCTGATTTGCCGGTATTTTGGCGTATGGAAATAGTACTTGTTTTATTTTATTTGCGTTTTTAGAACACTGGTAATTAATATTACTAATTAACGATATAGTTTCGAACAAAAACTGGTTACTAATAGATATTTTTGTACTTAAAATAAATTTATGCGACAGTCTCCAGCATGAAGGTTGGATCGAGACTTTTGGGTCTCGATTAAAGAAAAAATAAGTTAATTTAATGAATAGGTATTTAATTGTATTTTTTAGCATACCTAAGCTAACCATCAAATCGGGTCTAACATAATTTTTGGTCATTCTCTAGAAGAAAATGCTTAAGCGCACTTCCCGGAATCATATAAATAATTGTGTGCAACCTTTTTAATTTAGTATTTTTAACAATTTTACAATTATGTAGGTACTTATAAAATTACGAAAAGCCTGTACTTACATGGTGGTTAAAAATTCGCTATAGTATTTTTACTACAAAAGCGATATTACGTAGGTCAAAATTTTTGACGTAAGAGAACTGTCAAAACATTAGAATGTGACTTTTCATTATTGCCATGTTTATAATAAACATGGCAATAAAGAAAAGTCACATTCTAATGTTTTGACAGTTCTCTTACGTCAAAAATTTTGACCTACGTAATATCGCTTTTGTAGTAAAAATACTATAAATAATTTTTATTTAGTTTCCCACACTAATTCTGCTAATAAAAAAGTGCCCAATAAACGAAAAAAGAGCTTTGATGTTTATACACTGGTAACTTGAACAATTTAAGACTTAAAATTAAGACAAACAACACACAATTTGGATGGAGAATTATTATTTCATCAGAACTAAACCGATATTAAGGCCTGTCTGCTAAATCACGTTATGAAAAATCCACATGAACAAAATGGAATTTTAAACAACTTGGCAACAGTTTCAGGGAGATGACAGTTGGAGATTAGTTAAATAAGCTAAAAGTTTAACAATTTAAACACTTTAAATTCAATTTTTCAAGCTAATCCTTGCCGCCAATTTTTATTTATTAATGATGAAGATGAAGCTTGACAACAATATTTACATATTTATTGTAAAACTATAACAACTAAAGCCCACACGTTATGCAACTTACTTAACGCAGATATGCTTTTTTTATTGCCTGCAATCTGGCGCTTGTGTGTAATCTATACAAAATATATTTTTAAGATTATTCCAAAATCGCCATCATTGCCATAATCACTTGGAGTTGATCAGACGTATTTCAGCATCCACAATGCTTATGGTTTACGGAGATACGGTTATTTGAAAGTAGTTTGAGTGGCTCATTTTACCACTCAATTTCACATAATTAAGCAGTGCCGGATTAACCATTAGGCGGACTAGGCGGCCGCCTAGGGCCCGGGCACTTGATGGGGCCCGCATCCCACATAAATCCATTAATTAATATTTAATTATTTAAGCAGTTATTTAAATAAATAATTTAAAATGTTAAAAAAATCAAATAGGGCTAACTGGGACAAAAAGAAAGAAAATGGTTAATTTATGATTTCCAATCAAACTCAGTTTTTTGCTTTGTCTTTTGTCAAATATCAGAAAAATACAACCGACTTCAAGACAAATTAAGCAGTTATCTTCAAAGGCATTTTTATATTCCATGTTCTAATCATTCCCTCAATTTGGTAATCAATTTTGCAAGCCAATTTTGATAAAAGCTGGTAATTATTTTGGTATGGTACGCTTTTTTTTAATTTCTACCCACCGATGGGCCTTATAGTCCATTCACTCACGGGAGGATCGGTACGTATTTTCGGCTGCAATGCTATTCAAATGGGGATTAATTTTTTTTCGAATCCTGAGAAAACTAATAAGTATTTTTGAAAAATTTAAACGCAGAATGAAATATTACGTTATTAGCGAGGGCCGAAAGTCCCTGAGAACTTCTATAATGTTTATTTTAATAAGTTACAGGGGTGAAAAACTAAGAGAAAATGTAGTGTGATTTTTAATTTCAAATATCTCATTCGAAAGAAACTTCTTATATATTCTAAGGGACTTTCGGCGCTCTATAATAATTTAGTCTTTCATTTTGTGTTTAAATTTTTTAAAAATATTTATTACTTTTTTCAGGATTCGAAAAAAATGGACACCATGTCCGTGGAAATCGAACATTCGCTATCTTTCGTCATACAACGCACTCATTCGAATATAATGTTATGACAAGACTCAAGACAGTGACAAGTAGAGATGTGTCCGACCCGCCATTTTGATATAGCAGTTCATTCTGCTACTGCTTTTTAACGCTTTTACGATGATAATAAAATCAATCAAAGAGTTGTTTATTAAATAGTAAGTATTGGTAGTGTATTTGATAAATAATAATTGATTTAAGGCGTTCAATTAATAAAAAGTTATTTATTGTTTATATATTATTTATGGAAAATCCAAGTATTTCAAGTCATTAAAGTTCAAATAAAAGTATTATTTTATAAGAGTTTGTTCCGATCGGCGGGTGTAATTTCCTCACCAAAATAATCTTATACCTGAGTTTGGAAGGGTATGTCATAATCCGACAGGTATTTTCCTCACCAAAACTGAAATGGAAATTATTTATCTACTATAAAATTACAGTAGGTACCTATAATAATTAATTAATTAATTTTATAGTATTTTATTTTTAGTCATAATTGGAATTTTGACAAAAATGGCATGTTTAATAGAAAGTAATCACGGTATTTGAAAATTTTATTTTTTATAAGGTGAAAGTTTTAGAAAGTGAAGAAGTGTTCTGGAGGCAATAAAATAACTTTTAGTGCGAAATTGAATACTATTGGGGCAAATTTTACAATAACTAGAAGTAGCCTACAACATAATCATGAACCAGATTTGCAGAAGATAGATCGAAAAAGTGTTTCTAACTCTTGTAAACGTAAAGCCGAAGAGAACATACTGAAAAACCGCCAAAAATCATTCGCCAAGAGCTTGCAGCTAAGTTGCCTGAAACAATTACTACGATTGATGTCTGTTACATAAGAAAAAATATATATAATTATCGACGAAAATGATGCCTGGTCGACTTTCTTCCAATATTTATGAAGTTCAAGAATTTGTGAAGAGCTGTGCTCAAAAAACAACCAAGGAGGAAAATTTTCTCTTTATAAACTGTGTCAAAAGTAAGATAACTGTATTTAGTTGTGAATGTGAAACAAATATAATATTTTTAGCAACATTGAATTTTATACAGAGAGGGGCAAAATTATGGAATATATTCATTTTCTCTAAAATGGACGATTTTGACAAAAAACCCCGAACCACGTCGATTTTTATTTTTAAATCACAATTTTTTGGCATATCTATATTTCATATTAGTAACGTCATCAATCAATCAATCAATCAATCAATCAATAATTACATTAATGTTTATATTAATAAATAGGGAATATAACACCCTTTCAAATAAGCTACCACACGACCCCTATTCCCATTTAAAAAAATCATTGATTACGTGATCACGCACAGTTAGATGACGTTACTACTATGAAAATATAGGCCAAAAAATTGTAATTTAAAAATAAAAATCGACCTGTTTCGGGGTTTTTCTCCAAAATCGTCCGTTTTAGAGAAAATTAATTTATTCCATAATTTTGCCCCTCTCGTATATTATATGTATGGCACAATTACCGTACCACATATTATTTGCAATTATTCACTATTCATGGGCCAATTAATGGGCATTATATTTCTTTATTATACTGTTTACTGTCAAACAAAAAAAACAGAAACTTAAAACAATATTTTCTATTTGTTAAAATCAGAAATTTTTAAAGCTCTCTAAATTGAGTTTAATCCTAGTAAAGTTTTTGTAGATTTTGAAAAGGCTATATTTTTATACATAATGCAATCATTCAAATGTGTCCAAACACTGAAATACATTATTGAAGATTTCACCTAAGTACACCAAACTTGGTATAGAAAATTCAGTCTCTTGATTTAACATCAGAATATACAAATGATTCTGAAGTAGGCTCAAACATACTTTTGGCCTTACATTATATAAAACCGGAAGACGTATCAGATTGTTTTGTGTTTGATTTAATGTCATGCAAACTATAAAATGAATTTTTTTTATTACTGCAGTCTGCAAGTAAGCTGAGAAAAATGTAAAAAATTTACGTATGACTGGTCTATTATTTGACAAATATTGACATTATTTCGAAGTCAATTAAGTACGATATAACGCCCAAGGGGGTGTTATAGAAAAATAACGCCCTAGCGCCTATTAAATTTAAATAACCAGTTAAATACTGTCAAGTTGACAAATAAAACTATGGTTACCACAATTACGTTACGACTATTTCTGGTAAATGTACATATTCGAAAACTAATTAATTCAAAATTTATTCAAATTTTTTGCATATAAAGAATAATTTAGTCGGACATTAAACGTTGAAGGCATCACGGGTATTATAATAATAAAATAATAATACCCTTGGTACCTTAATAACTATAATAAGTTATCAGTCTAATCAAATGACTATAATGGATTTTGTAAAGTGTGTTTCTTATTATAGTAAATAATAAATAATAAGTTATACGTTTTGCACATTATCTATATTATAAATATAAACTATTATTACAACGTAAGGAAATGAATGTCTTTTATTCGGATGTCGGATGCTTTCATAATAATCATTCTTAAATTACATCTATATTTTTTATTTTATTACCTGAGTGAGTTGGTGAGGAAAATACCTACCGGATTAATACGTACCCTTAAACTTGGTGAGGAAAATACCTGTCGGATTATATGGTTCTACTGGTTGGTGAGGAATTTACCTCCGCCCGTTCCGATAACCGTAAATAGGTACGAGTTTAGCCACGGGCGTAGCCAGGGGGGATTGTGGGGGTTCAAACCCACCCCGAAAAGTTGAGATATTAAAATTTATGAACTTAAAATACAGAGAGGGAAATCTTTTTATGATTTGTTCAAAACTTTCAATGCAATGTTTTAATCATTTAAATTTCACTTCCTTGAATACTTTTTGAGTGATTTAACAACATCGTAAAAATAGTAAAACAACATCTTAAAAAAATCATAAGATCTAAGACATTAATTATTATTCAAATCTATCATCTTTAAATAATGTAATCTTGAAATCCATTTTGGGAGCACAGGATAATGAAGTGGCAGTATACACAGACGGATCAAAGACTAGGGGCAGCTCGGGTTTTGCCTTTTATGTACCATCCACTGGTCATACACAGCTGCATCGTGTGGCGGACTTTACTTCTATCTTTACAGCCGAGGCATTAGCAAAAGCGCTGCAATGGTGCTTACAAAATCAGGTTCAGAAAATTGCTATTTTGACAGATTCTCAGTCAGTACTATTGGCATTACTTTCTCACTCAACAAAACATTATAAGAACTTTATAATATATGACATAAGGAAAATTATTCAATATCTGGGAAAGCTTGACAGGAAAGTTCGTTTCATTTAGGTGAAAGGACACGCTGGTATTATTGGCAATGAGCATAGCATGTAGATATAGCAGCTAAAGGCGCATGCCATTTAGAGAATCAGAGAATATTATCAGTAGTAATTGGACAAGAGCTCTGAAATTATTGAATTTTTCCCGAGTGACACTTTGACAGTTTTAATTTCACGAGCCGAAGGCGAGTGAAATTATGTCAAAGTGTCACGGGAGCAAAAATTCTATATTAATTTCAGAGGTCGAGTGCAATTTGTTGCGATTATTTCATGAATAAAACTGTTCAAAACCAAAATTTTATTGTAATTTATTTATGTAAGTACCATTAAACACACAGTTTTTATAAATATTTGACGATTGAAAGTCATCACTTTTATAATTTTTAAAACATTAATTGTCATTAATGTCACTGAATGTATTTTTTCGTAGCAACGAAGGGCATCTGACGTAATATACTTAACGACGGGAGATTATCAAAAATTATGGATTTAATTCAGATTTCTGTAGTTTTCTATTGGTCAGAATCTCCTATGAATGAAATAATCGTATATAATATCACAAGAGAGAAAATTTTGCCGGCAATATTTTCGACTGGTATGAAAGTTCGCGTTGGCAATTTTCGCGAATTAAATTTTGACTTAAATTACGAGACGTCAGTCGAGTGATTTTGTCAAAATTTCATAAGCGAAAATTACCAAAAGGCAACGAACTTGAATGAAACCAGGAGAAAATTTTGGCGGTAAAAATTTTCTCTCGAATGATATTCGACAAGACTATTTCACGAGACAATTAATGCACCATATCAATGAAATATAATCTTTATTTATTTGATATTACCAGACACTTTCGTGACGGATCTGTCATAATTTTGTCGCTGAGAAATCACGTCGCTAAGGAGTTTTGTCAGTAGAGAACGATGCGTTGCTATGCTGTTTTATCAGTTAAAAACAGTCTAGTGAAATAGTCTATGAAATAGAAGCAAACGATCTTTTAACGATTTTCAGAAATAAAATCAGAACCGATTGGGAATCATTATATACAAGTATTAGTGAACTGATCCCTACCGTAAAAGCAATAATTTTTTGCAGCAAACAAGGTATACCTTTAAGAGGTAAAACTGATTCGGGACGGATCCACATTACACCAGAGTATGAACAACCACTTCATAATGATCGTAATTTTCAAGCACTGTTGCGGTACGCAGCTGAATCTGGGGATAAAGATATTTCTGAGCATTTGGTCACTTCTCCGAAGAATGCTCTTTTACACGAGCCCTCAGATCCAAAATGAAATCATTGACATTTGTGGTGACATTATTCAACAAAAGATCATCGGTGCAGTAAAGAAGGCAAAATTTTTTGCGATTCTCGCCGACGAGACGACTGACATTGCGCGTACGGAGCAAGTCTCACTGTGCTTGCGGTATGTTGATTTCTCAGATGTGAAACAACATAAAGTTAACGAGATGTTCTTGCAGTATATTCCAACTGTTGACGTGGCAGGATGTGGCCTTGCAAATCTCATACTTACAGCTCTAAAAAAGTATGGACTTAAATGTTCTGATGTGGTTGGTCAGGGTTACGATGGGGCTGCAGCTATGAGTGGGTATTTGCTTGGTGCCGAAGCGTATATTCGCAAAGAATGTCCCCTTGCTTTTTATGTACATTGTAGGGCTCACTCTCTCAACCTTGCTCTTGCCGACTCATGTTCACAAGCAGATATGCGAAATTGCGTTGGGATCGTAAAGTCTGTTTGTTCCTACTTATGACGTTCGGCAGTTCTGAAACAAAAAATTCGGAATCTGTTGCCGGCTGATCATCAAACAAATCTACTGGCGATGTGCGAAACACGCTGGGTTCACAAGCATGAACCATTATCAGATTTAATGAAATTTATCCAGCGATTGTGCACGCTTTCGAAGAACTCCAATCTAGCCACAATACAGAAACATCTCAACAAGCCGTCCAAATGCTTAGTACACTTCGATCTTCGAGTTTTGTTATGTGCCTACATAGTGATACTGCAAAAAGTCATGAGCTATACATTGTCGCTATCAAAGCAACTGCAGGCAATTAATACAGACCTCATAACGGCATTCAGCCACGTGGATAATGTTATTAATGCTTTGCAACTTTTGAGACAGAAAGCTGACGAAGAGTACCTTCATCTCCATGAAGAAGCAAAGGTATTGCTCGAAGAAACTGGTGGTATATTGCTTATGCCACGTATCGTCGGAAGGCAGTTGAATCGCTCCAACATTCCTGCGTCGGATGTGTCTACATACTACAAAATAAATTTTTTCGTTCCATTTCTGGACCATACAATTCAACATTTGATTGACAGGTTCACAAAACACCGTAAAGTAGTATCGGCACTATCTGAAATCGGTGAAATTGAAGACGCATTTTGTATATATTCGTCAGTGCTGCCTGAAAAAAGTGTACCTATCTGTCTTCAAAGCAGAACTTGAAGTGTGGAAAGCAGCTATGAATTCCGCCTCTCCTACTCCCAACTTAGCCTTAGAATGCTTGGATAAGTGTCATCAGAATCTGTATCCAAATATTTATATATTGTTGCAAATATTGGCTACCATACCTGTTTCCACTGCTACCCCAGAAAGGACCTTTTCAAGCTTAAGAAGGCTTAAAAATTACTTGAGAAACACAACTGGTGAAAACAGACTGAACGGATTGGCTCTCATGAACATTCACTATAGCATAGACATTGATCCGAATGAAGTAGTGGATACATTTAAAAAGAAAAACAGAAAATTAATTCTGTAATGCTTACCTAATTTATAATAGTACTTTATTCTCCCGAATTTCGTCCAGGATCTTTTTTATTGATTTATTTTTTACATCATCATTCGAATTTTTCCTATTAACACCTTGGCTACCGTGTGAGATGCCGGCATCCCACACAAAATATGACTGTAGTACGGTGTGAGACGCCGGATTCCATAGCGTCTGTAGTACCAAATTTATTTGGTACAAAATCACAAGTTATTAGTTTAAATGGTCGGTAGCCAAGGTGTTAATATAGGGGTATTTTATGTACTTTAAGGCCCGGTACTTTATGTCTCCGTTAACAGCCAGTTAATTAACCGGGGTTTAATCGGAACCTCTTTAGGGCCTCTTGCGTTGTAATAAATGCAATTATAATTATTATTATACTTATTTATAATTATAATAATACTTGTAATTGCATTTATTACAACCCAAGAGACCCTAAAGAGGTCCCGAATAAACCCCGGTTAACTAACCGGCTGTTAACGGAGACATAAGGTTTGTTCCAACACGACCAAGAACCGTCACATTACCGTTTCGTTACTAGATAATTAACGTTCCATGGGTTCCATGGGAATGAAATAATAGTTCCATGGTACTGCTCAGGACGGTGATCGTTACATGTACGGTTCTCAGTCGTGTTGGAACAAACAAACCTGTACCGGGCCTTAGTCTTTTATTTGAACCCCCCCCCCCCCCGAAACTAAAACCTGGCTACGCCTGTGAGTTTAGCTATAAAGTAAAGTGCCCATGGTGGCATAAAATGTAGTAAATGCTAATGCTTCAAGTACGTACTACATTTTTGAAGATTTCACTACACTTAAAAAGCATTTGCTTTTCTCCGTAGTATTTGCTACTATTTACCAGCCTATTTAGAAGAATGTACTACGCTTTTGAAGTATGTGCTTGTTTAGTAGTATTTTGCTTTAGTTTAAGTGAAGTTGGTGGGTGAACGTCTTCGGCGTAGGTATTTTTTTGTTACAATATGGCAGCATTTATGAATGTGTGTCATAGAAAAACTTACAAACTAAGAAGAACATTCTTAATTTTTGGGGTCATTCTTTTATCAAATAAAATTTAATAATTGTGAAGAAGATTAACAAATAACAATTGTTCATTTTTATCCTCGCGTAACTCTTTTGTCGCTTCGGATCTGAGTCACTCATTTTTATAGCCAGGGTTTTTATAGCCAAATTTGACCGGAGCATTTTAGCATGGCTGGTTTCTTACTATTTAGGTAGGTGCTCCAAAGCTTATTAACAAATGATGTGTCAGCTAGCCCAAAACCGGGGATTTTAGTCAAAAAAAGGTAAAACATGAAAGTTGATGGACCAACGCTACAGCTTAAATGTCAAATATTTATATACGTTACTCAGAACATTTAATGGAATTGCTTACTTGGCGCCTACCTTTCACTCAGGAGATCGGGGTTCAAATCCTGGGGCGGAAAATTCTTTTTGTTTTTTAAATTGACATTTTATTTTGAAAAATATTTATTTTTATAATACCACGTTTTTATTAATTATACGAGACAATATAAAAAATCTGTATGTCTTTTATAGAATTATGCATAGAACTTATGAAATAGCATAATATATACATTTGATCATAAATATTAGGATTCACCTTAATAATAAGCAAAATTACTGTACATGAACCCCTGAAGCTTCCTGGGGGGGTTGGCCTCCCCACCCCACCCCCCTCCTGACATTTTTTTTATCTTTTTAGACAAACTGTTTTTTGCATAATTTTATGTTATGTAAAACCAAAAAATACATATAACCCTAATTTTTCACTTTTCTATCACCAACCCCCATTTTTAATAGCAATCTAATTATTTCCCTGTTCTCTATAATATATAAAAATGAATTTTTGTCTGTATGTCCCTTATAGAATCGTAAACTATGCATTTAATCATATAATGACCTCAAGCAAAGTTTTTGTACTTACATGAACCCAGTGCCGGTTTATCCACTGGGCGCTTGGGGCGGGCGCCCATGGGCCCGGTGCCCGGAGGGGCCCGTTCCTTTTAATTATAAAAAAATAAAGTCGCTAAATAATTTACATATTCTCCGAAAAAATACAATGCAAACGCCTTTGTTCTATTGTTACATCTCTTCACGCCTATACACAGTACCGTAGCCTAGCCCCACAGGGGCCTCGTGTCAGTGTTTGTGGCAGGGCCCTTTTCTAAAAACTACAGAAAGTTGTCAAATTTCGCCATGTCATTGATTAAAAACTACCCAGGTAGTGGGTAAAAACTGTGTAGGTTATTAATCAATGGCCATGTCTCGAATTGTATCCAAAATAATCGCACAAACGGAGTTTTTTTAGTTTCTAATAATTTCATTTTGAATTGTGGGGCTTAAATAATAATTTATCTCACTTTTCGGCTTTAAATTAAGTTCTTTTAAAATAGGAACAAAATAGGCCCTTTTAAAATAGTTAAACTAAAGACAAAAATAGATATACATACATAAATCTAATTTATAGATAAAGAATAGATTATTCTCGAAAATGCCAATACCCAAACAATAGGTACACACTCTTTTAAACATTCAAAAGTAATAAAGTGATTACAAAAGTTGCAATTTGGCATTATACAGTGGCCTCTAAGGCGAGCACTCCACTTGCGATTTGTAGTCGCAGCGACAAAAAATCGCTGTCGCAGAAAATCTAGAGTCTAGAAAATTAGTCCCTGTTTTCAGAATCGCGAATTGAATGCTACCAGGATGTAACATCAGCTTTTAGAAGTTTTTTTAATCTACAGATAAAGAAGAAGTCAAGACGTCAATTAATACTTTACGCGAGAAACATAAAAACGATGTTGATGAAACCAAAGAGAACTTGCATAATGAAATTACCCATTTTGTAACATTATGCCAAAATTTGAATAAACATCATACGATTTATGAAAAATTTGATTCTTTCAGGATGTAAAAGCCACTTTTTCCACTATTTTTGTAACTTTACTGCAAATTTATTTGACGATACCAATTTCTAATGCGTCAGGCGAGCGGTCTTTTTCGGCCTTAAAAATAATAAAAACATATTTAAGGTCAAATTTGGGTCAAGAAAACCTAGACGCATTACCACTATTGTATATAGAGAATGAAGAACTGGAAAAACTGAATTGTGATAATATATGGCAGTTTGCGAATGCCAAGTCAAGAAAAAATGGTCTAATTTTTGTCTTTATGTTTTTTTTAGAATATGTTTTTTTGCTTGTCATGTGTTGTTTTGTGGAACTTTCTGTTTTTTATTTATGTTTTTAAATGTATTTTTTGGATTATTTTTTACGTTTGCTATTCTTCTTGCTCGTTTAAAAAAATATTTTATGGATTTTACAATAAACCTTTATGGTTAATGCATGTGTTTTCTTGTTAAAAAACTGACAACGAATAGCAATGGGGGCCCCCTAAACCTCCAGCGCCCAGGGCCCGAAGTTAGGTTAAACCGGCACTGCATGAACCCAGGAAGGAGTTAATACGACCAACCTAAGTAATCATTATTTTGTGATGTCTGCGTAAATAAATTATTTACGCAGACACCACAAAACAATAAGTATGTATGGTTCTAAGGCGGTACGAAGTTTGCCTGGTCAGCTAGGTAATACTAAAAAAATATTCTTGGACTAGTTTGGCAAAGACTAAAAAGTATAAATCATTAATTTATGAATTTTAGATTGTAAGAAAAAGCGTCCACATGGAACAAGTGGAAGAAGGTCTGAAAACACTTGAGATTACCAATTGGAGGAACAAAGCAAGGAACAGAACAGAATGGCGGAAAATCTTAGAACAAGCCAGGAGCCAAAAAGGGTTGTCGAGCTACTGATGACGATGATGAAGAAAAAATCGTCAGCTGCATTATGTAGGTACATGGCAAAAAATGTTAGCTGGCCAAGTGAACGTGACAGAAAAATACGGAAATACCGTATCATTTTTTCTTCATCATCATCATCAGTAGCTCGACAACCCTTTTTGGCTCCTGGCTTGTTCTAAGATTTTCCGCCATTCTGTTCTGTTCCTTGCTTTGTTCCTCCAATTGGTAATCTCAAGTGTTTTCAGACCTTCTTCCACTTGTTCCATGTGGACGCTTTTTTCTTACAATCTAAAAGTCATAAATTAATGATTTATACTTTTTAGTCTTTGCCAAACTAGTCCAAGAATATTTTTTTAGTATTACCTAGCTGACCAGGCAAACTTCGTACCGCCTTAGAACCAAATAATGTTTAAAAGTTAAATACCTAAAAATTACCAGAAAGCCAAAAAATACTCAAAAATATTGCGTCTACTTTTTTCTAATAAACAATACATACTTATTGTTTTGTGGTGTCTGCGTAAATAATTTATTTACGCAGACATCACAAAATAATGATTACTTATACCTCGTCCAATTTACTTACCGTTGCACGTCATCCGCGCCATAGCGTGTGACACGATACCAACACGAAATATCTAGGCGGTAGGTGTGTTCTTTTTTAGAATCAAAATGATTCTAAAGGGGAACACACCTACCGCCTAGATATTTCGTGTTGGTATCGTGTCACAGGCTATGGCGCGGATGACGTGCAACGGTAAGTAAATTGGACGAGGTATAGGTTGGTCGTATTAACTCCTTCCTGGGTTCATGTAAGTACAAAAACTTTGCTTGAGGTCATTATATGATTAAATGCATAGTTTACGATTCGATAAGGGACATACAGACAAAAATTCATTTTTATATATTATAGAGAACAGGGAAATAATTAGATTGCTATTAAAAATGGGGGTTGGTGATAGAAAAGTGAAAAATTAGGGTTGTATGTATTTTTGGTTTTACATCACATAAAATTATGCAAAAAACAGTTTGTCTAAAAAGATAAAAAAATGTCAGGAGGGGGTGGGGTGGGGAGGCCAACCCCCTTTTTCACTTAGATTGGTCGTACTAACTCAGGAAGCTTCAGGGGTTCATGTACAGTAATTTTGCTTATTAAGTGATAATATTTATGATCAAATGTAGGTATATATTATGCTATTTCATAAGTTCTATGCATAATTCTATTAAAAGACATACAGATTTTTTTATATTGTCTCGTATAAATAATAACAACGTGATATTATAAAAATAAATATTTTTCAAATAAAATGTCAATTTAAAAAACAAAAAGAACTTGCCGCGCCAGGATTTGAACCCCGATCTCCTGAGTGAAAGGTAGGCGCCAAGTAAGCAAGTCTATTAAATGTTCTGAATAACATATATAAATATTTGACATTTAAGCTGTAGCGTTGGTCCATCAACTTTCATATTTTACCTTTTCTTGACTAAAATCCCCGGTTTTGGGCCAGCTGACACATCATTTGGGCCTTGTTATGCAAAAAGCAACCAACCCACATTTTTGAGAAAAACAAGATAATGTCACATATCGATTTAAAAATGTGTATTCTACATTGTGTAAAAAGCAACCAAGCCATTCTAAATATTAAACCATGAAAAATACTACTCCAAATTATTTCTGTTTAATAATAGTTCACTTAAGATTTCGCATAAGACAACCAACCCACTTGGATTGTTTGTGTGTATCACTGGACTGAACATATTATTACATTGCACTGTCGAAAAGTACCAGCCAAGTGGGTTGATATTGTTATGCCGATTACGGTTCCTGGAATGTTGCATCTTTTTGTTTTTACGTGTAGGTACTGACCAATATTAGTTCGTGCTTAAATATTAAAATATTTGTTGTGTTATATCTATTATATTATGAAGAAATCTTTGAATCTTTAATGCGAAAAATATTTTTAAATCAAGAACTGTTAAAATTATCGCATATTTTTTATTTGTATTGATATTATGTTTAATAGTAGAAATTCTACTGTATGGTATTACTGAGTTGACTGAAATTATTCGGTTTTATTCATGGATTTTGTGGGTTGGTTGGCTTTTGCAGATTGCATTTTATTAGATATATTTCCAACAGCAAAAAGAAACCAACCCTCAATATGGCTATTTTTTTTTTGTAAAAATTTATTAGGATAATTTTGATACTACTATGATAAAATTACTCTAAAAATAAACTATTGATTAGTGAAGTTATCGTTTAAAAAAATACGACGGAAAATTAACTATTTAGAAAAACATAAAAAGCTAATTTTCTCTTAATTTACAAATTGAGGGTTGGTTGCTTTTTGTTTAACATGGCCCATTTGTTAATAAGCTTTGCGAGCACCTACCTAAATAATAAGAAACCAGCCACGCTAAAATGATCCGGTCAAATTTGACATTACCTCCCTGGCTATTACTCATGTACAATTCTAATAATTTGGTACGTAAAAATGTGAATTCACAAATCATAAGCACATGGAAAACTAATTCCATCACGATTGGTGTAATGCAGACACGGCTGGCGCTACGCTTTGTAGTGATCATAGTAATAAATCATTTGATGTGATCATTTGATATGACCACAAACATATCTACAATCGGCAAAAACTTCCAACAATCCAACATATAGTTTACTCCTTTAAACGAGAATAAAATTTAATGCGAAAATTATTGGTTTACCGATAGATTTTATAGATCATACTTTCACTATAAATTTAAAATTAATTTGAAAAATACAAAACTAATTAATTTGATTTATGTAAAAAAGTACTTACTTCAATTGAGCTAACCGTCTATTTTTTCGCTTTTCAGTAACACATTTCTTGTAACAACGTCCCATATTTTAATTTGCGCAAATAAAGAAATAAATAAGTCTTTATAAATTAATTGAGTAATACTACATTTATACAACGCAGTTCTTCACATGTTCAAACCTTATCTAAGCTTTCCATGGTAACAGGACATTATTAAAATAACTTTACAACTTTTTTTCTTTTTCGACTATTTGTATAGTATATAAATAATGGTAACCACTGAATACATAATTAGTGAAAAAATTATCCTATCATTTATACAAGTAAAGGTTATCCAAGAACATTCAAAAACTGAACGAAACCGAAATAGCCATCTCTACCTTTCTAATGACAATGTCACTGTCAACCTAATGTTTACATCTGCAGTTTCCATACGAGTGAGAATTTTACTACACGTAATTTGCCGTGTAAAGACAGAAAAAGTAGGGATAGCCGTAAAATATTTGCGAATTATGTACCCATAGCCTTAAAGAACCTTTGGATTTGAAACAAGAGCTTGGATTGACATGAAATTTGGTATAAGCATAGCTAATATGTCAAATAAAAAAGTGATACAGTATTTCTCATTATCATCTTTCAGTGCGTCACAGTTTTTCGATTTCTTCTAACACATTAAATTGTATGTGACAGAAAAAAAGGCACGTCGGTGATTACATTTCGTCGGTGACATTTTGTAACATTTATTCTAGTTATTCTAGTTGTCGATAGATGGCGCCATAATAAAAAAATATTTTTTTTTAATTAGATAATAATATTACAAATATAATCTGTATAATTTATAAGACTATACAAATCAAATAAAATACCATTTTATAAATGCAAGAAACACATTTGATTTGTTTTTATTCCAAATTGAAAATAAAATGTGACAGCTGTCAGATTTAACTAAAATGTCATGTTAGAATAAATGTCATAAATGTGTATTATCACGGACTTACCCTTTTTCCTATCATTTGTTACGCACTGAAAAATGATCATGAAAAGGACAATATTGTGCCAATGTGTGTTTTTGCTCTACGGTTGAGTCCACCTCTTCCCGGGGGTGAAAAAATATACCGTCAAAATACGTCCGGAAGTGGATAAACTGACTAATTCCGTTGATTGAGACTGTCTATGGTTTTACTTAAGGCTATGGGTACATAATTCGCAAATATTTTACGTGAATTCCTACTTTTTCTGTCTTTACACGGCAAATGACGTGTAGTAAAATTCACATTGGTATGGATATGTAAACATTACTAGAATGTCATTCTACTTGAAAATGTCATCATTAATTTAAAGAGATGGCTTTTGAATGTTCTTGGATAACTGTTATTTTTATAATTGCAAATTATTAATTCAGTTAATAAATGTGATAATTTTTTCACTAACTATGTATTCAGTGATTGTAATAATTTATTTGTACAACAAAAACTAATACTCAATCGAGAAAAGAGGAAAAGTGTTAAAGTGATTTTTTAATAATATATTGAAATGGAACGCTTACAATTTTGAACATCTTTAACAACAAAATACTTGGATCACAGAATATATATTATCCTGATGTATTCTCTGCTTGGATCTTCCACAAATAATACACAATAAATAACTTTTTATTAAGTTCACGTCTTAAATAAATTATTTATCAAATACACTATATATCAATAATATTTAATCAATAACTCAACATATTCCCGATGCAATGTCAAATATTTAAAATTGTCACTGATTGTCAGTGTCTGACTGACAATATATGCTGACAATATTATATTCGGCTGAGTGCGTTGTAAGACAAAGATAGATTTGGAAAATATTACCACGGCATTATGTTTATTTTTTTCAAATCCTGAAAAAACCAATAAATATTTTTGAAAAATTTAAACGCAGAATGAAAGACTAAATTATTACCGAGGGCCGAAAGTCCCTTAGAATAAATAAAAAGTTTATTTTGAATGAGATATTTGAAATTAAAAATCACACTAACTTTTCTCTTAGTTTTTCATCCCTGTAACTTATTAAAATAAACATTATAGAAGTTCTCAGGGACTTTCGGCCCTCGCTAATAACGTAATCTTTTATTCTGCGTTTAAATTTTTCAAAAATATTTATTAGTTTTCTCAGGATTTGAAAAAAATGAATAGAATAGAATAGAAATATGCTTTATTGTCATGAAAAATTTAACAATTTTATAGACAAAGCTTACAAGAATCATAAATAAGAACAATAACAAATAACAAATACAATTTACTAAAATGATATAAATCGTCTATATAAATAAAAAATAATAAAGAGAAACAAAAAAAAACAGTAACAATCTATTGCAAAATTTAAAAAAAAATTTGCAAATTGCATATTCTACCTTAAGAAATTTAATAAGTTAAGTTAAGCTGCTGCATATGACACTCAAATATAGATTAAGATTATACTTATAAATAAGAATACTGTACTTTCTTAGTTATTGGTTAAGAAACTCTGCTGTTGAATAATATGGTCTTTCAGATAAATAGGCTTTAGTCATTTTACGGAACTTGGGGAAAGATGTTGCAGATTTAAGTTGTAGAGGGAGATGGTTGTAAAGTTTTTTTGCAGAATATAATATATATTTCTTTACTAACTCACTGGACGGGATCGGTAAATAGATGTCAAAGGTAGAATTTCTGGTGGAATAGTCATGTCTAGGTCTTGCTGGAAAGACATGTAGATGTTTACGAATTAAGCAAACAGTTTCTAAAATATATAAAGAAGGTAGTGTTAGAATCCTGTGATCTTTGAAGTAGCTTCTGCAATGTGTTGTTCTTCTGAGGCCAAACAGATATCTTATTGCTCTTTTTTGTAATTTAAAAATAACATCAGTTTGGGCAGCCGTACCAGAACCCCAAAAAGGGAGACCATATCGAAGATGTGACTCGAACAAAGAAAAATATGTTATTTTGGAAGAGGCTAAATCCATTTCCTTCGAAACAGATCTTATTGCAAAGCAAGCTGAGGATAGTTTCTTGCTTAACACATCAATATGAAGGGACCATTTCAGATTGCTATCTAAAAAAATACCAAGAAACTTTACAGAATCAACGATACTGATCTGGCTGTTATGAAGAGGTAAGGGTTGAAGAGCTCCTTTATAGGACAATGCTACTGTTTTATCTACGTTAAAAGAGAGTAAATTTGAATCGGACCAAGATTTTATTGTAAGTAGATCAGAAGTTATAGTAGCATGAAGAGTTGCGATATTTGAGTTGCTCCAAGTGATACTGGTATCATCAGCAAAAAGAAAAACTTTTCCATCGATTTTTAAGCTAGTAATGTCATTAATAAAGATAAGGAAAAGTAGAGGACCCAATACTGAACCTTGTGGTACCCCACATACAACATTTTTGAGACTAGAGTCTGTATCATTTGCTCTAACCAGTTGTTTCCTATTATCCAAGTAAGATTGAAACCAGTTCGAAGAAATACCTCGAATTCCGTAGAAATCTAGTTTTTTTATCAAAATATCGTGATTCACACAATCAAAAGCTTTGGCATAATCACAAAAAACAGTGGCAGTGTGCAGATTATTGTTTAATGCTTGATAAACCTCATGCAGTACAGAAAACATGGCATCTGTGGTACATTTATTATTTAAAAAGCCGAACTGATTTTGTGATAAAATATTGTTATCAACGAGAAAGGACATAAGTCGGGCTTTTATGAGTCTCTCAATAATTTTGGAGAGTACCGGTAGTAATGCAATAGGTCTATAATTGCAGGCATTTGATTTTTCACCACCCTTATGAAGAGGAATAATGATGGCCGTCTTTAGGCACTCTGGAAATTTACCTTTCTCAAAAGAATCATTAATTAGAGAGATAAGGACTGCCAACACGCTGTCTGGGAGATTTGAGAAAATTTTTATGGATAGTCCATCGGTACTACAGGAAGATTTGCTTTTGATATTATTGATTGTCTGAATCAGTTCAGATTTATCAACCGGTCTTATAAAGAATGAATTCGAGACCTTTCCTGAATTAGGGAGATAGGAAATGGGATCTTGTTGTGACACAATAGTTGATGTTATATTTTTACTCACATTAACAAACTATTCATTTAGATTTTCTGGGTCTGGAAGGGAAAATGTTTGAGCTGTGTGAGTTTTATTACGAAGATCGTTTATTATGGACCAAGTTTCTTTTGCAACACTTTTAGAGCTTCTCAGACGATTTTGATAGTACAATTTTTTAGCTGATTTTATAAGTTTTAAATAGATTGCCCTGTACTTGGTGATATATTCAGTAACAGAGACGTTGGTAGTAAATTTCTTGATGTACAGTAGTGAACGCATATTTTTGGCTGATATGCGGACACCTTTGGTAGTCCAGGGTTTGTGATGCTTTGGCTTAATTGTGATTAAAGGAAATGCTTTATTAAAGATACAGACAAGCTTATTCAAAAAGTCACTGAAATTATTATCGACGTTCATAGAAGGAAAGGGCCACTCAGAGGTTAAGCATAAATTTTGGAATTTACGAAAATTCCGAGCGGAAAAAATCCTGCCTAAACGTCGAGTTTTCGAAGAGTGCTTGCTAAAGATGTTAAACTTCGTATAAACCGCTTCATGATCAGATAGTCCCGCATTAACAGTTGTAGCGCAGACATCACCGGGTGAGAAGTCTGAGACAATATAATCAATTATGGTAGATGAAGTTTTTGTAATCCTTGTAGGAGAATCAATATGCATTGTTAGACCATACGATTCAAATATGTTGACTAGGGATATTTGTGTAGCACAAGCAGCAGCATAATTAATGTTAAAGTCCCCGCATAAAATTTTTCTGCTTTTATGGGGCAGGTCATCTAACAAATTAAGCAGGTTCTGAAAAAATAGTTCCACGGAAGAGTCAGGTGATCTATAAATGCAAATAATATAAAGATTAAAGTTCTTACTGTAAACTAAGGAAAACTCAAAGAATGCTTCGCTTAATAGAAAATCATATTTTGTTACCAGAGAAAAATCATTATTTGTAGAAAGAATCAGGGTACCTCCATGCGCTGAACTTTGACGATCGTACCTAGCAATAGTGGAATATTTTTCTACAAAAAGAGGCTCGTTGACTTCAAGCCAGTGCTCAGTAACCGCAACTATCGGAGGAAACCCTAATTCCTCTAGAAATAGAAATAATTCATCAGTTTTATATCTTATAGAACGAATATTAATCAGAACCATGCTAAAGTTGTTATCACTAAAATAATTTGAGGATTCTAGTCCCTCAGAACACGTCGTGATGTTTAAAAATTTCGTTTAGGAGACACAGCGGAATAGTAATTTTGGTGACATTCCCTTGATTTTTGTAAATGGATAATTCTTTCAGAAGCGAGAAAGGACCTAAAAGCAGCAAGATCAGCTTCCACCTCATCTGGACCAATTCCATAGACTTCGTTAAATTCTAGAAGAATTTTTCGTAGATCTTCCGTGTTGGTAGGAAGCCCTTCGGAAGCCAAAAACAGTTTAACGCTTGTGTTCGTAAATCCATCGTAAAATACAGAAGCAGGTTGGTCGTGTAGATAAGCAAGATGAAGTTTAATGGCTTTTAAGATATCCGGTTCCCTTAATCTGGCTAGAAGATACCGACTATTAGAGTTATTGGTTAATCTAACTCTTGGTGGAGTCAAAGGATCCAGATTTATAGATGGTTCTAAAGTATCTTTCTTAACGAAATTAATTTGCGAATGGAAAGGATTCTTAGATTTACAAATTTCGATGGCCTGCTTGTCTGAACATATATTTGTGTTCTGTACTTCATCTTTGTTGTTGCATAAACTGGTAACTGGATTTTCCGGGATAACAGGGCTTCTGATATTCTTCGGATTCTTATGTGACTCGGATGGTTCGGAATATGAAGATTCAATGGACCATTTAATGATTACACCAGGTGGCCAAATTTTCTTATTAAATAGTAAGTTAATCGATGATCTAGATTTTATGCCTATTTTAAATGAAGAACCAGTTGATGTGTCGGCATCTTTAACGAGGGCGTAACATCTAATATATTCTTTGATACCTAGCTTCTCTTTAATGTAGTGTACCACTTGTATAGGGGTGTATATTGGGGTTAAGTTACTAATAATTACAAACTGACATTTATCTTCTGTGTTATTTGACTTTTGCTCTGGACTTACTTCGCAACGTTGAGGCTCTTCAGTTTGGGTACTTGTGGTGGCATAAAATGTTTTTTTGTTCAATACCTCTTTTTTTGTTGGTAAGGTAGGTAAATTTTTGGAAATATTGCTCATTTGATTTGAGATTTCACTGACATTTGAAGAAAGCCTTTCTAATCCTACCTTAATTTCAGTAGACGTTGAGTCTTGGATTTGAACCTTTATAGTCTCATCTGAACCGCCGAAAAAAACTGACGATAAATTGAAAATATCATGTTCCATCTGCCTTACAGATTTTAAAACCTTTTCAGGATTCAGCCATTTCAGGAATCCCCATTTGAATAGCATTGCAGCCGGAAATACGTTCCGATCCTCTTAATAAAAAGTTAGTTAACTGGGGTGAAGATAAACACACTAAAATGATTTTAACTTATAATAAACATTTTAATCAACTTTTTATTACATAAAGAAAGTTATCTACTTATTTAAAATTATATGCAGATGCAGCCAAGTCCAAAACAAAACACAGCTCGCCTCTTCGGCAAATTTTTGGTGCATTTAATACTTTTATTGTTACTTAGAGGAACATTGTCTTCGTCAAGAATATCAGGCCATATAAATTTTCCCAATTTTGAGAGTTTTAGGAAATTAATTAGCTTCATTATCTTTAATCGCTGAAATTTGTCCTGCAAAATGTTTAATATTCTTCTTAGTTTGATATTCTATTACAACCCATGAATTTGCTTGTATATTATTAATGTGAAAGTATTCTGTTTCCTCAGCAATAGTACTTTGAATGTCTGCAAGTTCATGGTCTTCTTATCCTTATGTGAGCTCCACACTCTCGCCAAAGTCGATCGAGGTTCAACAAGTACGAGAGTGTAGACGGCCACCTTGTGCAACTTTGCCTCGCTTCGTTCTACTTCCGTTCTCTGTCGGTCTGGCGCGTCCGAGTCAAAGGGATCTTTGTCGGTATCGCACCGCTTGAATGTGTTCCTCGCGAAGTAGAACGAGTGTGTGTAGAGAGGTACTTCGGACTTCGGTCAACTTTGGCGAAGTAACTTCGCCGAGAGTGTGGAGCCCGCTTTATGCTTATACACATTCGGCATTTTACAAATTTATTGTCAATAAGTAGGTAATTATCTTTAAAAATATTTTACGCGTCAGCTCCCGTCCGCGTTTCAAACTACGAAACAATGAAGCAGCGTCGATTCAATGTAGGTCCTGCAAGTTTTGACCTGATGGACATCTTCACGGCGGTCAACTTCGCCTCAAATTTAAGCGAAAAGTGCATAAGTTGACAAATTTGAAGATTGTAACGAAACATAAAAATTAATTCAAAATTAGTAACTGGTATTTTTATCTACAGTTAATGATTCGTTGAAATATTACCAACAGTTGCCAATAATATTTTTAGTATAATGATTTTTATAACAAAGTTTAAGAATATTCATTTTCTTACAAATTAAGTTAATAATTTCGAGGCAGCGTTTTTGGTATATACAAGAAAAAAAACCCTTAAATTTTCCATAAAATATGTTCAAAATACATTTACAATGAACAGAATTAGCATAAATTTACTAATATGTATTATAACCAAAAAAAAATAAGCATGTTGGAATCATTTTCAAACTTTTCAGTCAAATTCACCTCAGCGGTCAACTACACCCCATTTTACGGTAATTCTAATTTACCTCGCCGTAATGCTCGTTTGTAATTGGTCCAACTGCAGGCAAGTTCACTTCACTAAATTATGTTTTGTCACTATTGGCAATGAAAATTCGTAAGTTAATTAAGTAATATAGGCGATTTTTTTGTATTTTCTGCAGTATTCCTTTAATTTTTAGTCTGCATTTATACAGAGGTAAAGAAACTCTCTTGACAAACGAAGGCCGAAGATTCCTCAGATAATATTAAGAAAATTTAACCCAATTCACCTAGCCTGAAAATGGCTCCTAAGGTGGCCCTTACACGATCAATATTACTGATGATCAGTATACCCCACTAGTATGATAAGATTGATCCAAAAGGTGGCATAACCCAGACATCCAAAGTGAAACTTCTCCTCCAACACCAAATTGTTCTATATGGTCCACATAATCTTCAGAAAAAGTCACACCATTTTGAGCGTCGGGTTTGGGGGGGGGGGAGAGGGGGGAGAAATCGGTAAATTCGTAGTTTTTTGCGTTTTTCGTCAATATTTCTAAAACTATGCGGTCTAGCATGAACAACCTTCTATACAAAAGTGTTCTACATTAAATTTGAAATAAAAAGGTCCAATGCATAATCCTTCTAAAATAAATGGTTCCAAAGTTACAGAGGTAGTATAGTATAATTGGTCCAAAAAAAGGCCTAACATAGACATCAAAAATAAAAGTTTTCCTCAACACCAAATTGTTCTATATGGTCCACATATGGTTCAGTAAAAAGTTACACCATTTTGAGCGTCAGGTTTGGGGGGAGATGGGGGAGAAGTCGGTAAATTAGTAGTTTTTTTACGTTTTTCTTCAATATTTCTAAAACTATGCTTTAGCGTAAAAAATATTCTATACAAAAATGTTCTACATAAAATTTAAAACAAAAAAGGTCCTATACATAATTGTTATAGGCTCCAGAGTTACGTAGGGTGAAAAGTGGAGGTTTTCGATACTTTTTATATTTTTTGGGCAATTGATGATGATTTTGGGTGGTGAGGTTGACGTTTCTTCAGGGCTTATCACTAAAACCATCGGCTACTGAAATAGCAAATTTGATTTATAAAACCCAATCCTGTTAGAGAAAATCAGTAGGAAATTGCCCAAAAAATATAAAAAGTATCGAAAACCTCCACTTTTCACCCTCCGTAACTCTGGAACCGTTGATTTTATAACAATTATGTATAGGACCTTTTTTGTTTTAAATTTTATGTAGAACATTTTTGTATAGAAAATTGTTTACGCTAAAGCATAGTTTTAGAAATATTGACGAAAAACGTAAAAAAACTACTAATTTATGGACTTCTCCCCCTCCCCCCAAACCGGACGCTCAAAATGGTGTAACTTTTTACTGAACAATATGTGGACCATATAGAACTTGTTGGAGGAAAACTTTTACTTTGGATGTTTAGGTCAGGCCTTTTTTTGGACCAATTATACTATACTACCTCCGTAACTTTGAAACCGTTCATTTTAGAAGGATTATGCATAGGGCCTTTTTTATTTCAAATTTAATGTAGAACATTTTTGTATCGAAGGTTGTTTATGCTAAATGTATAGTTTTAGAAATATTTACGAAAAACGTAAAAAACTACGAATTTACCGATTTTTCCCTCCTCTCCACCCCAAACCCGACGCTCAAAATGGTGTGACTTTTTTCTGAACATTATGTGGACCATAGAGAACAATTTGGTGTTGGAGGATAACTTTCACTTTGGATGTCTGGGTTTGGGTCTAGTTATACCATACTACACCTTTGTATCAATACTCGGAATATTGATGGTCGACGTTACACGATCAGTATTACTGAGTCAGTAACGTGTTATAAGAAAAATTACCGTAAACCCAAAAAACTTATTGTTTAATAAGTCAAAGCAGATTGTAATGTACGAAGATGATGTAAACTTGATGAGAAGAACCGCAAGGGACATCACAGAACTCAGGCCCGGCCCTAGTGATTTTGCCACCCTGGGCAAATCAATTTTAAATCGTGTCTCTAGATCTAGGTCCATATTTTCATCTTCAGCCTCATAGCCAAATTGTCTTTTCACTTTTTTCTTTCTTGCTATTACTGTGAATTTTAAATCCCTTCTGAGACTTAATACTTACAGCTTGATACACTCCCATATCAATACTCTGCAGTGATTTGCTGTCTACGTTGATGTGAAGTAAAATGTCATGCCATATTACCACAGAGCAAAGAAAGGTAAAATCACGGATTTGATTTGCCAAACAGCTTACCTCATGAGCAACCACTTTATCGTTGTTTTTATTGACAGCGATTTCTACAAGAGCATCGTAGATTTCTTCAATTTGGTATCTGATGGGAGCAATTGCATCAATTCTACTTTCCCATCTAGTTTCGGACAAAGGTTTCAATGTTAGGCTCAAAATATGATTTTTCAGTATAGTGCAACGATGAATAGATGCTGAGAAAAAGTTGTAAATTTTTGTCCTTAAGGAAAAGAAATAAACTGCAAACTGTGAGGCTTTAGCAGCATCGTTCACGACTAAGTTGATAAATGGCTAAAACATGGAACAAAATACGCTCTAGGATTCATTTTCAAAATTCTGTTTTGACTTGTAAAACAGAATTAATCTTGTTAAACAGAATCAACTTTTCTAAAGAGCCCAACAAGCTTTAAAAAATTACCATTGTTGTGATGAAAAATTTTATCAGAATCGTCCCTCACTATTCTGGTCCCACTATTCTTATGCGATGAAGAAGAAGGCGGTGTCGTCTATTTCCCGTCGAATGAACCTTGCAATTGTTGTTGTTTCACTTATTTAATTCTCGTTATTACAGTTGCATTGTTGCTTCTCTTGTTCATAATATTTATTTTTTATAACATTAAAAAAAGAATTTATTACTTCTTCAATTTCAAAAATTGGCTGTCCTCTAAAATTTCTCGCCCCTAAATATCGCCGCCCAGTTCGCCCACCCCTGGAGCCGGGCCTGACAGAACTTTATGTGGAGCTTGAAGAAAAGGCGAAAGAAATAGGGCTAGCTGTCAACGTAGATAAAATTAAAGACCTAATATGTACAAGCAAGGAAACGACGAAAATTGCAGAATTTGACAATAGGCGATACTAACATTGAAATAGTCAAACAGCTCACATACCTGGGTGTACAGATAACTGAGGACGGCAGCGAGGAAGAGGAAATGCGGAAACAGATAATGCTTGCTGACAAAGTACAATCCTCTCTGTCTCGGGTGTTTGGATCAAAAGACATCCATAGGAAATAAAGTTTAAAATATATAAAACCAGCGTACGATCAATAGCAACAGTGTATGAAGGATAAGGTTCAACCATGAGTTATATCAATATTACAAAGAACCCTCTATAGAAAATTTTGCGACAATACAAAGATTGCGCTGGGCAGGTCACCTTATAAGAATGGATAATGACAAAACACTTAGTAGAACGCTTAGGGGAATTTTGGTGGGACTTCGGCCAGTAGGAAGATCAAAAAAGAGGTTGATAGAACCAATGCTAAAGAGATATTGAGGGTGGATAACTGAGAGCAGCCAGGGACAGGGATACTTTGGAGACAGATGCTGGGGGAGGCCAGGACCTGACTTGGGCAATAGCTCCACAGGAGAGAGAGAACGTCAGTAATATTGATATTGTCAACGAATATAGATGCAATAACCGAGCTAGAGCAGCATTTAACAATATGAAAAAGCTCCTCATAAGCAAGGATTTCTCTCTTCCCCTAAGACTACGTCTAGTTAAATGCTACATTTTTCCGATTTTACTATATGGTGTGAAGGCCTGGACGTTGACAGAGACGCTCACGAAAAACTAGAAGCATTCGAAATGTGGATGTACTGACGCATTCTTCGTATACCCTGTACCGAACATATCACCAACATAGAGGTAATCCACAGAATCGGAAAAGAAAATGAAGCAAAAAAATATCTAGGCCACATATTGATACACGATAAGTACCGTCTAGTGCAATTGATTGTTGATTGTTCAGGGGAAAACAGACAGTAAGCGGGGGCCAGGCAGGAGAAGACACTCATGGCTCCAAAGTCTGCGGAAGTGGTTCGGGCTCACATCAGTCCAATTATTCAGAAGTGCCTTAAGCAAGATCAGATTTGTCATGTTAATTTCCAACGCAACGTTCGCAAATGACAGGTCACTTAAAGAAAAAGAACCGTCTATTTTCGTTGATATTGTTTTGTTTTGCATGACTTAACCCTAAATTCTTTTATTACAGTTGAGTCCAGGATTCTTTACCCGTGCGTCATTAATGCCTGGGGAGATAAAACACGTACTTTTTATCTAGCATCATTGTCTTCCACGCATGAAACTAAGGGCAAACCGACAAACCAGCTATTATACATCCTGTTATCAAGTAAAGATATATGTTATTTTTATGAACGCTCTAGCTAGACTCAGTACATCGAAAAGAAATAGGTACAAAAAAGACGCTTGGGTACGTTTTCAAATGACGTTCCCGGTTTTTTTACTTGTCACTGTCAGTTTGCTGTTTTTTGTCCTGTTTTTGCATTTAGAAGTTATTTATACTACTCAAGTTGTTTTCACAACTAATTTTATATTGAAGTTTGAAATTTTATGGTAAGTGTATTCTTGCCATTAATTTACACACAAAGTTAACCTCATTTACAGTTATGGAATGGTTTTGTTTAAATTTCCGAAACAGTGAAATTAATAACAAAAAGAAAATATTTTATTGTCAAATATTTATATTATAAAAAATATTTAATATCACTAATGACATTACGTAGCTGTAATGCTGCACCAAAATTTTAAAGCAAAACTAACATTTTACATTCTATTTATTTGATAACGTTAAATTTTATAATGTAATCCGTGATCGGAACAGTAGCCACATTCTGTCACTTACTGCTGCGTGAAATAGATTTCTGACTTATTTCGTATGCTTTAAATGATGACGCACGGGTAAAGAATCATGCACTCAACTGTATACGCTCTGAGCTTCGCTGGTGGTACTCCTAGCGGATTACTAATTCAACTTTCACCGGTAATTTTTAAATTTATTATTTAATTGTTATCGCTTAATATTTACAACGCAAAAATGTAATTAAATTGTAATCGATTTTTTTTTAAATTTTGCTAATCATTTTGACGTTCTATTGATAAAACATGAATTTCTTACTTCGGATACTTTCACAATTATCGTGTAGATGGCGCTAATATTATTATATTAATTTATAATTACATATTACGGAACATTAAAAAAACTTAAATTCAGTATTTAAAACGTAAGTATATTTAAGGTAAAAATATATATCACAGCTTTAACCAACTAATATTTTTTATAATTAATGTTTTTAATTTTAATTTTAAATTAATCACTTTGACATTTATGTCAAATTTCCGGTAAACGTTTACAGACTTGCCACTACTGGCGCTCGCGAATTTGTAAATATCCCCTCTACGTACGAGCTCACAGCGTATAAGGTGTTTTTCATTTTGTGTCCCAAAATGAATATAAAAAAGAAAGCATCTATTGCTGTAATATTAGCATATGAAATGAAGCATCCCGCCAAACATCGTCGCCGATACTGTCATCTGTGATTGAGTATATCTGTCAAAGATAGGTTATATTTAACATTGCGCTATAGGGCTTTTCATTCACAGTCATTTGTTTCGAGCTTCTGTCAAATTTCATATAATCCGTGTATATTAATATTATACACAGCTTATACAACATATGACAGAAGCTCGAAATAAATGACAATCGATGAAAAGCCCTATTCGCAACTGGCCGATGCTTCAGGCATTTAAAATTTTCAGCTGTTATACCGATCGATACATCTATGATGGCGACATCTTTATTACAATAGAAAAATTGAAGACTGATGCAAGTAATGATGAACGGAATGATGGTTTTATCAGTATACTGTCAGTATCCCTTCCACTTAATACTCATGGCGAATATTAGAATATATAGATATTTCTTCAATATATTTCATTACACGATTAATAACACTGTCATTAGTTGCAAATACTGTCAATAATACTGATCGTGTAAGGGCCGCATGGTAGCTACAGTTCTTTAAGGATGGCGTCTTGTAATTAGTTTTTTTTAATACCTCCAGAACGCTTCTATACAGAAAAACGAAAACTGGTACGCCTATTTATCGTCGAGATAAAACACTTCCGAATTTCTAGTACCGGTCATAGGCGTCCGTTTTGGGCAGGGCAACGGATATTTTACCGCATAACTTTTTTGTCTTTAACTTTTAAACATTTCTGACATTGGATTATTAAATTGTGATGTATTCTAGTATGTACTAGAGGAGTAAAAGTAATAAAAGGTAGATTTGAAAATTTTTGATTTTGTGAATTTGAAAAAAATTAAAAAAAAAACTATTTAGAAAAACGAAAACTGGTACGTTTATTTATCTTCCAGAGATGAATCGATTTCATCAAATTATGAATTTCTAGTACCGGTCATCGGCGTCAGTTTTAGGTAGGACACCGGTTATTTTATCGCATAACTTTTGTGTCTTTAATAATTAAATAATTAATAATAAGCATTTTTGACACTAGATTATTAAATTATGAGGTATTCTAGTACTAAAAATTACTCTTTTGCTTTAAGCCGGTAAAATACACCGTATTTTTTTAATTTTTTTTTCAAATAAAAAAAACGGTGCATCCTACCGACTTTAAACAAGAGTAGTACTAGAATGGCTCACAATGTAATAACCCAGTGTCAAAAATGCATAAAAGTTATGGACAAAATAACCGTTGTCCTACCCAAAACGAACGCCTATGACCGGTAAAAAAAATTTGCAATTGATGGAATCGATTTATCTCTGGAAGATAAATAGGCTTAGCAGTTTTTGTTTTTCTAAATAATAGAAGAGTTCTGGAGTTATTTAAAATAAACTAATTACAAGATGCAATCTTTAACCTTTAACTACACGCGCTGGCGTATTTTGTACGCCTGATATAAGAAATCTACTGCAAATATATTTAAAAATTTGATTTTTGACCTTGTCTATCTATCTAACCTATCACTGGAATGTGCTTTACAATTGGTTTAAGTTTCGTTATAATCGGCATTCTGGGAAGATCGTAATTTACAGTTTATTATTTGTTGTTTCCGGTGGTGGACAATATACGCCACGATTATAGTAATATAAGTAGTAATAAAGTACATATTTCAATTGTTTTTTAGTCATTATGGCACAAAATATATTTTTCTTTAGGAAGCGTTTAAGTATTACGTAACGCAGCTTGGGGAGGGGGGGTCTCGGCGCGTTACATGGGGTGGAGGGGGTTCGAACAGCGCGTTACGTAACATTCTTTTTTAACTTAAATGAAAAAAAACTACGGAATTTCTTTTGTTTTACATTGTATATGTTGCACTCTCACGCTCCGCTCATGTTCCGACAACAGGACAATAGTGCCTATTCAAGTGAAAAAATCTTAAAATTTGTAACACAGATGAAGCACAGTAACATGTGTTTGCAATAATTAGCTCGACCTTTCTCCACAGCCAAAGATAAAAAGATACAGATGGGATTTAAGAGGTTGCAGAGGGAACTACATGTTCATAAATCATGTATGTTTTCTGAAATCGTTTTCTGCAGTAGGTATTCATTAATGTTTTAAATACGCAAATTTTCAAATTATATAAAAATGTCTTTAAATAAAAAGCATTAAATACAAAACCCACTATATTGATACCTACTTAGTTTAGAAAATTGATAGATATTTAAAAAAAATACCCTTATTTAAAGTGTGATTCCTGAATTATTAATTTCAAAGTTTTATGTGATTAATATCTTGACGAAAATTATACATAATTTCAAAATTTCACCTTGCATTATTCATAATAGACCCTACATAATACACAATTTTAAGATTAGGTTGTTAAGCAGCTTCTAAAAACAAACATATACACATACAGGGTGTGTAATTAAAATTAAAGATAATGGACTATGCTAGACTTGAATCATCCTGTATATTCAAATTTATGTTTAAATAGTCCATAGTTGAATTTAAAAGTTGACGTATCCTAGCGTTTTTATAATTTTCTAAAATAATGACACATGACAAAAACAATTTTATTCCATAAGTGGTTTCCATACATTATAATTTTAAATGATACCCTGTATTATTCATAAAGACCATGAAATCAGATTGTTAAGCAGCTTTTAAAAATATAAAAATATACCGGGTGTTAAAAAATAAAGGCTATGGACTACGGTAGGCTTGCATGAATCACACTGTACATTTAAATTTATAAAAATACAAAAATAGACGGTTTAGTTTTGATTTAAATCTGTCTCCTGCCATCCCCCGATAGCGCTATTTCTAGGTCTACCTTTTGTCAAGGAGGCTATGCAAGAAGACAAATTTAAATCAAAACTTCCGTAGTTCTCGGTATACAATAAAACTATTTATACCGGAGTAAGGTTAGAACGCCCTCTAACGGGGAATAAGTGAAATATATTTCACTTATTCCCCGTTAGAGGGCGTTCTAACCTTACTCCGGTATAGTTTTATTGTATACCGAGAACTACGGAAGTTTTGATTTAAATTTGTCTTCTTGCATAGCCTCCTTGACAAAAGGTAGACCTAGAAATAGCGCTATCGGGGGATGGCAGGAGACAGATTTAAATCAAAACTAAACCGTCTATTTTTGTATTTTTACTAATGCCATACTCTGTATGAGAGTACAAAGACTCGTTTCATATAATTTCTCTGAACCGCATTTTTGGAATATTTTCCCAGCGGTGCCTTTTGATATTTTGATATCTAGGTCAACAGAAAACTAGAATCGAGTCGCCAT